>NW_012092186.1:0-320 GCF_000956235.1 Wasmannia auropunctata | reverse complement strand
GGGTATGACGAATTCTACAGGTGCGTCGTCCGCGAGAGATGTTACTGGCTTGTAATAAATCCATTGCGAACTTTCAATGCTGGTTTGCGTAGGCGGAAGAGAAAAAAGATCGAGCTCGCTTTTTAAACACCGCTTGAGTGGGTGTGAAGAAAGGACATATTTTAGTCTCACTTTCTCTCTCTCTCTCTCTCTCTCTCAATCTCTCGCTGCAAATTATAGCGTCAATTATGAGAATATGTCTGACACCCCGCGTTTTTTCTTCCTACTGTTTCGGTGACGTTTCGTAACGAATGATTTTTTGCTTTTTCTTCCAGCCGTAC
>NW_012092185.1:0-556 GCF_000956235.1 Wasmannia auropunctata | reverse complement strand
GTGTGCTCTTCCGATCTATTACGACAACGAGAAACATCAAACGATACCTAACCCTACAGCCTACAGCTGACAGCTCGACAGCAGTACTCTGTTGAATAAACGAAGATATATTATATCTCTCTCTGTCGCGCGATTTGGCAAGAAAATGGCGTCGCTTCTCATATGGCGCCACTCTGATTAGAGGCTCTCTAGAAATTGAGCTGGTTTCAGCGCCTCTGGAAAGTGGACATTGAACTACCAACTAGAGAGACCAATAAGAAGCACGCTTTCCGTCCAACGCGTGCTTCTCGTTGGTCTCTCTAGTTGGTAATTCAATGTCCACTTTTCAGAGACGCTGAAACCATGAAGTAAGAATAAGGAGACGCAACTAGATAGGCTAGGCTGCGTTCAGATTCTACACCCGGGTGCACTCAGACACCTAGAAAGCGTTCAGATTCTCTTTGGGTGCCCCTGCCGGATTTTTAGGTGAAGCGTTCACATTGTCACTCTGCCCATCTTAGTTGGGTGAAAAAACCACCTGGCTTCTTGAGCCGGGTGCCGAGCAGGGATGCCAGGA
>NW_012092184.1:0-306 GCF_000956235.1 Wasmannia auropunctata | reverse complement strand
TGCGTTAATGATTTAGGTGAACTCCGCTAATGATTGTGTTGAACTCCGCAGTGGTCCGCTGGACGACGGGTTATATCCCATCTCAAGTGGGCCACTGCACTGCTTAGTCGTTGCAATTATTGCAACGACGGCAGTTTTTGGAGGACGCGTGCATTGAGGGCGCCGAAGTCCTGCGTCGGCGTCCTCAATAATTATGGGTCATTGTTGCAATAATAGATTGCAACAATGACCTGCTTATTTCTAAGTGTGACGTTGTAAGTACGTCAAAGCGAGACTTACAACATCCCTCCCCCTTTGAAAAAAGAA
>NW_012092183.1:0-356 GCF_000956235.1 Wasmannia auropunctata | reverse complement strand
AAAACAAATATAGTGAAAATAAAGTTCCTAGAACTTCTATTGGGCATCCCTGAGTTTTAGAAAGTTTTAGAAAACTTTTAGAAAGAGATAAATATGTCAAAATCAGAAGTTCTCTTACTTATTTCTGTTTAATTTTATCTGAAAAGTCGTACTTAAAATATTGGGACCAACATGATCATTTTATGTTTGTTTAATTTATGTTCAATTTGATCTGGAAAATATAATAAAATGTTCAAAAAAACATTTAAATATAAGATTTGGTTTTTATTGTAATATTAATGTTCATTTTCAATGTTATTCAAATTATCCCTCAAAATTTATTTTCGTTAAAATCGTATAACTTCGTATAATGTATG
>NW_012092182.1:0-936 GCF_000956235.1 Wasmannia auropunctata | reverse complement strand
TATTTCGTCATTGCTCAAATCTGCTTTGTTTGTCGGAGGCGGGACGGTGAAGAGCAGTGCCCCGCCGCCGCCGCCTATGCGTCTGATGACAGTGTCGCGAGCAACGCCGGTGTCAATCCTCCCCGCCCCCATGGTGCCTCTTTCCACTGATGCGGGGGCATCATTCTGAGAATAAAAACAACAAAAACTATAAAAAATACAAAAAATAAAAAATACAAAATAAAAAAAGAAAAAGTCTCTCCAGACTTACCGTTGAAAAGTAGCTCCGCTGGGGACTCGCTCTAATCGCGGATATCGATGACGTCATCGGTGTCGTTGGTGTTTGTGGCAACGATGACTCGCGTTGAAAATTCATGATAACGGCACTTTGTAGTGAAAACGGTTTTTTCGAAAACAAACGTGCTCGTGAGCCTGCTCGAGAGTCCGCACGGCGTGCGTTTCGAGAACGTGTACGTTTACTCAAAATCATTACAACAGCCAAAGTATCGGTATCTCGAGCGATTGCTGACATCGATCGACGAGATTGGCTACTTCACGTTCTCCAATTGCAGCGACGTCGTTCCGCCGAACGAGGCGCTCCCCAACTCGATTTTCGTCTTCGACGACGTTGCGTGCGACAAGCAGGACACGGTGAGAGAATACTTCTCGATGGGCCGCCACTCGAGCGTCGATTGCTTCTATCTCTGTCAAACGTACGCGAGAATACCGAAACATCTGATACGCGACAACGCAAACCTGCTGATCCTGTTCAAACAGAGTAGCAATGAATAGAGCTGGCCCGGTGGCGGATGTAAGATGCAGAAAATGCAAGAGCCAGCCAGAAACGCTGGGGCACATACTGGGTCAGTGCACTGTTATGAAGGAACATGCTATCCGCCGCCATTAACGAAATCCTGGATGTTTGTTATAAACAGGATCGTGAGAAGAGACAAGGAG
>NW_012092181.1:0-370 GCF_000956235.1 Wasmannia auropunctata | reverse complement strand
ATGTAAAGTCAAGAATTAGTTTGACCGCCTCCAGAAATAGCAAGAAAATCTATTCCTTCCGTGATGTTAGATATGCCAAACCACCGACCGGGCAGCAACGTTTTCAAGTAAAGTATCAGATATTGCAATTAAATAAATAATAAGAACGCTGCTGTTAATTTTATACAACCGATCGAATAATTCGAGTTTGAATCCGTATTATGGACACAGCTTATATATTAAATATTTTTAAAAAATAATAATAAAATTGAAGGATTAATAAAATGATATAGTAAATATTGAACAATTTCTTAAAAACGTAAAACGCGGCAAGACCCTCCTCAGTCTGTGGATACTCAGTATTATATAAAACGTAATAACTTCGTATAGC
>NW_012092180.1:0-445 GCF_000956235.1 Wasmannia auropunctata | reverse complement strand
AGATCAAGAGGATAATAATACACACTTACACAGCAGCTTTTTCTTAATATAAATCGATGAATATTTATTAATTTAGTTGCGCGATTCCCATGCTATCTATCGATACAACTTGGATTGCGCGCGGCTACGACATGCTCTCTCTGCGTGCTCCTTTCGTGCTCACTCCGCTCAGTCTGACTACACAAGCACTCACTCACACATGCTCTCCCTCCACCGCTCTCCAGCCAACTTCACGTAGCGTGTAAATTACGCATATTTCAACAGAAACGTCAGAAACAACGATGGGCTCTCGAGAAGTTACAACTACAGAATAATGCGCTACGCGCAGAACTCGAGAAGATGCCACAAATAGCGACAGAGGAAGAGATCGAGTTAGAGAAGGAATTCGACAAGGAGGTGGCGGACGCCATCCTTGAGTGCCACAGGCGTGGTGATAAGACCCGGG
>NW_012092179.1:0-706 GCF_000956235.1 Wasmannia auropunctata | reverse complement strand
TTTCGGTTTCTTTCCCAAGAGGTAGAAAAATTCAATGGAAAATTTCACGTACATATTCGTAAAATCTATCACATTTTACATTTGCAATACTTTAAAACACTTTTCAAAATTTAAAAATTTTATAACTAGCATATATTTATTGCTGATAATGTTAAATACTAAAGAAATAAAAAGAAAATTTTGTAAAAATAAATAAATAAACAGAGTTAATGTATTTTTCAAATAAAACCGTATGGCTCTTGACAATTATTAATAATCAAAACTCTTTAAAAATACTTAATATAAATATCAATTTAAATTAATCTTTACACTAGTTGTTAGGATTGCGTTTAAAACAGTTTATTTAACAATAAATAAGCCTCACCTCAAGAAATATAGTAATCAAATGCAAACATAAAAATTAACTCATTATTAATTCAAGCGTTTATACGAGGTATCTTATAATAATGCTATAAAATACAAGAGTTATAACATATAAGAGTTATAAGCTTATATCTACAATAATTTAAATAAAAAATTTACACATATTTTAACGAGCAATTTAAAATAAATCACTTACATTACTTTCTGAATCTCAATTCATATTTAATATAATAAAAAATATTAAAAATTAGGTAGTACATTGTTTATACAGCAATTTTTCGCAAAAAACTAATTTTTCGGAAAAAAACCGAAATTTTTCTGGTTTTTTCCAGCAATTTGAAAA
>NW_012092178.1:0-611 GCF_000956235.1 Wasmannia auropunctata | reverse complement strand
ACGAAGCGAGAAAAAGAAAAGCGAGCGAAAAGACGAACTTCTTTTGTCACCGAGCGCTCGGGCCGAGATGCGAGCGCGACTCACGGGAGTTGAGTTCGGTTGACGACAGGCGAGTCGAACGGACGCGACGTGTTCTTGTATCACTTTATTTTTAATATACATATCTTCTACCATTCGATATCTCCATAACACTAACCGCCTTTCCCATATTCCGATTTAATATCATCTTACAATTTGGGGGCTCGTCCGGGATACCGAAGGAAAGTTCGCGAGTTTATTCGAGAGAGTCGGTGGTGAGATAAAGTGAGACGACGAAGAAGACAGTGGTGCAATGACGACGACGACGAAAACGATTGTGAAACAACGTGAACGCCGAAAGCACGTTGAGTTCTCAAAGATACACGCATATTAACCGAAGTGTTTAAGACGATAGCCATGCCACGTTTAGAAGAGTGCACCGTGACGGAACTGAAGGAGAAGGCGAAGGCTCTTAAGCTGACGACGACGGGAATGAAGGCCGAGCTCATTGTTCGCATTAAGGAAGCTGACCCCTCGTACGAGACGACGGAGGACGACGACGGAGAAGATTTTCAGCACGAGGATAATCTACG
>NW_012092177.1:0-411 GCF_000956235.1 Wasmannia auropunctata | reverse complement strand
ATTGGAAACTCGATACCATCAAGATTTAACACTCTCAAATAATGTGGATACTGTGACATTCTGTTTACATTAATGTCGGCAGGGTACATAGCTGCGACTACTGCCCACGCAAAGCACGCGTTATCTGGACTCTTTATATTGATTACTGCTTTCCTAGCTTTGATATGCAGTGGTAAGTCCAGCCAACACCCAGCGCGCAAGGGATTACACTTGTTCATGTTAATCGTGAGATTCAAAATACGTGAAAGTCTCCACCCACTTTGACGTTCCGGAAGTTCACTCAACTCCGACACCGTGTAATCGCGCACAAACTCCCTGTACCATTCATTAAGATCTGTCGTAGGAAATAACTGACGATTTCTCGTAGAAACTGACTTTACGCTCGTGGATTTATGTTGTGAAACAAACTCA
>NW_012092176.1:0-407 GCF_000956235.1 Wasmannia auropunctata | reverse complement strand
CAAATCGTGAATCTTTAGCGATGATGATGATGATACCTCAGCAGACTGCAAGAGTTATTCGATGTCAGCACGTCTTTCGACAAACGCTTTCCAACCAGCATAAGGCAGAATTATTTGATTTCCTCGGTTGTCACCAATAAGCAGCTCTACAGATGACACAGGTCCCACGTTGATTCCAACATCAAGATATTTGTAAGCTGTTGTTGTCAAAGCGAATCTTCTTCCCAAAATATGAGGCGTATACCGAGGTCTCGAGGTATGAAACGAATTACTGTAAAAAGAATACATCTAAGTAACTGAAGACATATTTAAGAAATAAAAAAATAAAAAAATTATAAATACTTACGGTCTCTCACACGATTTATCCTCTTGAATTGAAACGTAGTAGTTCATGTTTCTCTTGTATA
>NW_012092175.1:0-365 GCF_000956235.1 Wasmannia auropunctata | reverse complement strand
CAGGTGCAGTGGAAGATAAGAGAGAGAGCAAAAAAGGAGAAGCTGGAGGGAAAACAAGTCAAAATAGGATATAGAAAGATAATTATACAAGGAAAGGTCTTCAAGTGGTGCGAAGAAGAAGAAAAGATTATAGACAAAGAAAATTTTTGAAAAGAAGCCAAGAAGAAGAAAAGGAACAGGAAACAAAGAGGGAGACAGTAGGAGGAAAGGAAAGAGGGTATGCGGAAGATGACGGGAGTGTGGGAGGTAAGAGGAAAAAGGGGAGGAAAGAAATAGAGAAAAGAAAAAGTAAGGTTAAGGAAAAGAAAAAGGTAAAGGTACAAAGAAGGTGATTTTTTGGAATGTGGCAGGAGTTTATAAAAAAG
>NW_012092174.1:0-429 GCF_000956235.1 Wasmannia auropunctata | reverse complement strand
TTGTTGGGCGTCGTCGGTTCGTTGGTCGGCGGGGCGGCGGGAGTCGCGAAGGCTGTGAGCGATAACAAAGCCGCGCAGCGTCAGCTGGAAGAATTGAAACGTCACAATCGCGTCATGGAAGGTCACGGAGTTTATCTCGCTCCGTATAAGCGCGGTCGAGATGTCTCGATGCGGAAAAAAAAACTCCAAAAAAAAAACGTTAAAATTTCCAACAGGTGCAACTACCAACATACAACTGCAACAATTGGCTGAACGTATGCATATTCCATATTTCAGAGGTATTTTCATGCGAACCACTTTACCGACGGGAGGAGTACGTCAAAATGAGAGCGGTATTGTGAATTTGGACAATGCTGAGGGACTCGGTACTCATTGGGTGGCGTACGCAAAGAGGAGCAATCGTGCTATTTATTTCGACAGTTTTGGTAA
>NW_012092173.1:0-417 GCF_000956235.1 Wasmannia auropunctata | reverse complement strand
TCGTCACGGACTATTACCTCGTCTTTTAGGCTTCCTACTTTAATCAATGTCAGCGTTGCTCCTGTATCCAGTAGCAAATGCATTTTGCCTTTTTCGGCTTCCTCCATGGGCAACGTTATCATGTGTAACCCGTGCCTGTTATTTTTTCCGGTGACCTGCGTTATTTTATGTTCGCGTGCAGCTCGACTTGTCCTTATCTTGCGCTCCTCTATTCCGTCGTCTTCGCTGCTACTAAACGCTTGGTCATGATTTCGGTCATTGCTTGCCTCTGTGGTTACATGTACTTTGTTTTTCTTTTCGTATTCCTTCTTTCTCGGTTGGCTTGCTTGCTCTCGCCCTTTTAAAGTCCAGCACTCTTCTCTGAGGTGTCCGGTCTTTTTACAGTAGTTACTGAGTCGACAAGGCACACAGGGGATA
>NW_012092172.1:0-591 GCF_000956235.1 Wasmannia auropunctata | reverse complement strand
TTCCCAACGGTGAATCCTTGCAGATCTACAAACGTTGGTACAATCATGACAAGTAATCTATCGAAACTGTGTCCTCATCGCGAAATGTCACAGTTTTTATCTCGGATGATGAGAATATTTGCAGACGTGACAATTTATATGATTATGCGCACAACGTTGGATAATGGCAATATTCAATCACGCGATCGTGTAAGATGAGACAATAGGCTGTAGTATTCTCCGGCACATTTTCTTTACAGTTAAATTCTATTCGCACATCCACGGTAGCGCTCTTGACGGACTCGTTTTGTCGCGTGCAGTCAATGACTACGAAAGGTCCATTCTCCAAAAATGAACCTACGGTTAACAGCGTTTCATCGTTTGTGCATCCGTAATAAGTTTTACGAAGACGAGCATATATATCAAACAGGATGGCGTATCTGTTTTTATCAAAGTCTAGATTTAAGTCGTCGTACGGATAAAATTCTGAATTTAAATAAAGTTTCACATTGGTTAATTTACATTCATCGAATAAAGAAGCATCTTTAGACATGACGTTCTTTCGACCAGTCTGCAAGGCAAAGATAACGTATCGTGGTTTTTCTAGTTGCG
>NW_012092171.1:0-461 GCF_000956235.1 Wasmannia auropunctata | reverse complement strand
GAAGCAAAAATGACCTTTGTCAATTTTTACTCACAAGGGAAGTTAGGAAACCCGAAAATTCAGAAAAATCTGAAACTTTGTGTAAAAGTAGAGCAGTTCATCCGTAGTACAAACTATTTTTGTTGGTGCTCTATTCCGTTTTGAAGGAATGAAATCACCCCTTGAAAAAATCGGTTTTTTCTTTCGACATGAATATCGTCGAAACTATGAGAGATAAGAAAAAATGTTCTAAATCAAAGTTGAATGGCTTAAAGTGTACTTTATGATAGTAAATTAAAAAAATTTTTTCAATTTTTTTTAATGTTTCCTCCGCCACTTCATATATTTTTAAAAATTTTTAAATTTTTGTTATGACCAAATTAAAGGTTATTTTAATACGAATTCAACCATGTGTGATAAAGTTATTTTCCAAAGTATCATTTTCGAGTAATAATTACAAACGCCTCTACACGCACACCATC
>NW_012092170.1:0-342 GCF_000956235.1 Wasmannia auropunctata | reverse complement strand
ATGCTATACGAAGTTATTACGTATTTATTAATATTCTTAAGCGGCTATGTGGAAGAGAATAGGGAATTGACCCTTAGTCCGAGATAAAGTTTATTAATACAACAGTAGGCGCACAAATAGAATGGAGATCAATCTGGTTTGCCAGTGCGGTTAAATCATACGTCAATGTCATTGATAGAATTTTGTGTTTCACGTACAAACTTGCTTTGAATATTCCTAAGGGTGCATCAAATAGGGTTACGTGGCTTTTCTCTGAACAAAAATCATTTATAAGAAGAGTCACATACAAATCCGATAAATATTTATGTAAAGCAATCTAATTACAAAATAAAAAAATAAATA
>NW_012092169.1:0-405 GCF_000956235.1 Wasmannia auropunctata | reverse complement strand
TATCCCCTGTGTGCCTTGTCGACTCAGTTTATGCTATACGAAGTTATTACGTTTACGTTTCCTTACCTAAGTCATAAGTATATTACTTATACTATCTCATTGTACTTTGTTACACCGTGGGTGGGGTGTAACGTGGGAAGGACTCGGTTTTGGTGGTTGTAGAATTGATGCACAGTATCTTGTTTAATACAAACACTATATTTGACGTGTTACTTACAGATTGAATGACTGCGCGGCCGACAGCGTAACGCTATGCGTTAATGATTTAGGTGAACTCCGCAGTGGTCCGCTGGACGGCGGGTTTTATCCCGTCTCAAGTGGGCCACTGCACTGCTCAGCAATTGCAATTGTTGCTTAATTGCAACTGCCGCAGTTTTTGGAGGACGCGCGTATTGAGGCTGCCGA
>NW_012092168.1:0-710 GCF_000956235.1 Wasmannia auropunctata | reverse complement strand
ATATCAGGACATGGTTCTGGAACTGGATATAATGTATACCCGCGTCCAAGAGAAACACGTCCTGACATTGGAGAACGTATTACAGATATGCGAACAACGAAATAAAGTAATGATTAACGGTTAGAGTGATATTACAGTCATTACAGACCCATTGATATAATATGACAGAAATAGCGAGTCAGTTTTCTATCAAAACGATAATGGAAGTACGATCATGCGCCCGGCAGGAGGAGGCCCGCGGGATGCTAGGACGGGGGGGGGAATTACCGTTCGTAGATGTATATGTTGTTGTGTATATGTTGTGTGTGTGTGAAAGGGGAGGGGGCTGGCTGGCTGGCTAGCTGGCTGGCTGGCTGGCTGGCTAGCTGGCTGGCTGACTGGCTGGACAATCTGTAATACACAAATTAAAAACAAATGTACAAAAATGCAATCCAACGTTGCATATATTTTTATAGTAGAAAATGTTACCTTATATCATCGTGTGGGAATGCTTCGTAGAACGGCGGGAGGGATGCTCCTTGAATGATGTCATCTCGTCGCCGCTCGCGACGTCGATAAGACGGCTGCCACCGCTCGCCGTTGCGTCACCGTCATGAGAACCATAGGCGGCGGGACACTTCTCTTTACCGTCCCGCCTGGCCAGCTACGAACGGTGTGAATCCTCCCCGCCTCCATTGCCTCTTTCCACTGATGCGGGGGTTATTCTGAGA
>NW_012092167.1:0-507 GCF_000956235.1 Wasmannia auropunctata | reverse complement strand
TGAATGTCCTGATATAACGCGTGACAAAATAGCATGCGCGCAGTTTGTCTCCGCTCTTTCTGACGGTTTCGTAAAGAGAGCTTTACAACTGGAGGGAGTAACATCTCTGAGAGTGGCTGTTGAAACAGCAAAAGCAGTGAAACTAATACAGGAAAGTACTTTCGAACGGAAAAGGGAAGATAATCTAAATTTTGAAAAGAATAAAGAGAAAAGTTTTTATAATTTTAAAGAGAAAGGAGAGAATCAAAATTTTGAAAAAGATAATCAACAGAAAGAGAGGAAATTGAATAAAAATTTTGTTGGAAATAAGAATAAAGAAAAAGAATGCTGGGAATGTGGCGAGAAGGGTCACTTCCGTTCGGAATGTCCCGGCAAAGAGGGAAACAACGATTTAGAAAGCGATTAATTTAATAAACCAGACCATGAATTCTTTTTTTAGAATGTATAGTTTGTTTTTGTATTTATTATGTTTACTGCGTGTTTGATTTACTTTCAGTTATAATACAA
>NW_012092166.1:0-471 GCF_000956235.1 Wasmannia auropunctata | reverse complement strand
AATTTACTATTGTTAATAAAAACTGATTTTTGTAATTAATTTTGTATGCATTTAGTTTACCACATCTTTAACATGATTAGTATTGTTTTACTGCCAATTGCGGTGTGCATTTTTAAAGACGGCATACGCATAAACGAGTCTCAGCTAAGACAAGTGATACAGATGATTTTACCTAAACACTTCGTTGGAAAAGAAAGCTATCTCTATCTGATTTTCCTACACTCGGGCGCAGCAGCTTGTATAGGTGGAATAGTGTTGGTGTCAACACTAATGATGTGCGTAACATACACCAAACATGCCTGTGGAATATTCAGAAGGTAAATATTGATAACAACGGACCCAGCCCCAATGACCTTGACCTTCATATATGTTGTCAAGGTCATGACCCTGAGTGACTATCAAGAGATTTTAGCCGTCGCTCGTTATTCGTTAAAAAGTTATTAACAAAAAAAAGTAACAAATATTATTAAA
>NW_012092165.1:0-352 GCF_000956235.1 Wasmannia auropunctata | reverse complement strand
TAAAATCTGCGATTTACGGCGACCTCCACGACAATCAACAAAAAAAATACTGTGACATTTCCTGAAATCGAAGGCAACCATAACGCCGATGAAGCACAGGAAGTATTTGAATCTGACGATGATAAGGAATACCAGGAGGAAAAGGAGGACACAGCAGAAGATGAAAAAGACGAAACCGAAAATGAGAAGGACGAAACAGAAGATGAAAAGGACGAAACAGAAGATGAAAAGGACGCATCAGGAAATGATAATAACGAAACTAAAAGATGAAAAGTTTGAAGATTATCGAGATGACGAAGAGGGCGAAAATGTAATGTAATGTAATATACATTTGAGAAAAAAAGCTGATTGA
>NW_012092164.1:0-503 GCF_000956235.1 Wasmannia auropunctata | reverse complement strand
TCAGCCAGGGACGGCCCCTCGATAGAATCTGTTCCGGAGGGTGAGCTGCCTGAGCGTGCCAACCCGGGAGCGCACCTGGTGGTACCGCCGACGAGAAGGACACCGCCGCTAATTTGAATGCCGCGCGCGGGAACGCAGGACCCGCGGCGCTACGCACCTCGCGCGATTCGCGGAGGTCGCGAGCTCGCACGCCCGTCAATTAGGGGCGCGGAAGAAGATACCACGTGGGCCCTCCGGCCCACCGAGCTCACGGAAGCAGCAGCACCCGGCACTTGTGCTGTTGTCGCATGTGGTTGTCGCATGTGAAGGACGCAGGACGAGATAGAGATTCCGACCGTTTCGAACGAATAAATTGCCGAGATCCAGCCGAGGTTGAGACGAGCTACCGTTCCCGTTACGAGGAGTTTTCGGTGAGACGAACGCACCTATGTAAAGCCGCCGATTTGTACTTGTGTCAGACGGGCCGCAAGGAACACGCGTTCATACTTGTCGTTCTCGTTTTA
>NW_012092163.1:0-458 GCF_000956235.1 Wasmannia auropunctata | reverse complement strand
CTTCAGAGGTTGTTTTGGGTATGGCTCCCTTTGATGGGCCACCACTCTACAGAGGGGGTTTAGAACTACCGGATCGTAGATCAGGCATATTTGCAAAACTTCAAAATGTTTCAAAAGAAAAAGGGTTACTAACAGTATATTTTCTTGCCTAATAAAGTTCACAAAATAAAAAAAATTATTAAACGTGTGTTTTCTTAATTCTTAACTCTCGATCTTTGTTGACTATCACGATCTTTGTTGACTATCCCACCGCTGCCACCAAAATTTCGTTTCTGTTACGTCACGGAATACTCGTTACGCAATGCCGGAGAGGGTGATCACGGGCACCAAGTTTATTTATCCGACTGTAACTTACCGTAAGTCTCCTTCCGCTTTGTATACCTCGGTTACAAGACGGTTGGTGCTCTCTTTTTGAGGCTACCTGCGATGCCGGCACTACCTCGGGATTGAGAGCCAAA
>NW_012092162.1:12831-13180 GCF_000956235.1 Wasmannia auropunctata | reverse complement strand
TTTCCATGTTCGCAATCTTGGTTTTTTTAAAATAAACGCCATTTTTCTTTTCAAAGCAAGTTATTATTAGAAAAAAGCACATCAATATAACTTTTCTCGAAATGTTCAATTAAAACCCTGGTGTGAATATTTTAGGATCGCACGCATTATTACATAATTTTTATCAAGTCGGATACCGAGTAAAGAGCGCTTATATTTAAACCTTGTAATTTTTCCGAAATTTTTTCCATTTCTCGCTGTTCATAATTTCTATATTATATGCTTTATTATTTTTTTTATATACTGTTCTAAAATGGCAAAAATTTTATATACTGTCCTAAATGTCAACTAAGAGATCGGAAGAGCACAC
>NW_012092162.1:0-547 GCF_000956235.1 Wasmannia auropunctata | reverse complement strand
AACCGGAGCGCCATACCTGTTGTCGACCGTGACCCTAGCAGTGGCCAGTAGGACGGTAGTTTGATTGCCTTTTGGTTGGCGAACGTGCAATGCGTTGGGTGACTCGGCTTCATCGCTTCTCGCTGTGGTCCAGACGTCGTGGATGGAGCTGTGGTGTCTCTGCTTGCATACCGCGCACGACTTCCTGGAAGGGCAGGTGTTTGCCTTGTGCCTGCCAAAGCAGTTGTAGCACAAGTCGTTTGCCTCGGCGTAGTCCTTCCGCTGTCGTGCTGACTTCCCCTGGAAGTCCGGGCACGCCAAGATGTAATGCTCCTTCTGGCAGAGCGAGCACTTTGTCGTTCTGAACGCTTTCTGCGCGAGGTGCGCTCGGGCGGAGCGCGGTGCACTTTCTCCTCTTTTTTCAGTCGAGTCCTTGCTGCTCGGCTGAAGGGCCTCCAGGGTCCGCAGTCGGCACTCCAGGAAGTCCTTGAGCTCGTCGTAGAATGGCGGCTCGGCGGTGGTACCAATATTCGTTTCCCATTCCCGACGGGACCGCGGATCAAGCATC
>NW_012092161.1:0-414 GCF_000956235.1 Wasmannia auropunctata | reverse complement strand
CGCCTCCATTGCCTCTTTCCACTGATGCGGGGGTTATTCTGAGAAAAATAACAAAAAAATTTTAAAATAAAAAATAAATAAAAAATAAAAAAATGAAAAAAAGAAAGTTTTTTCAGACTTACCGTTGTCATTAGTGAGTCTCCAGCGAAGCTGTTTGAAGACGGCGTCGACGCCGCCGTCGTCGTCGTCGTCGTAGTCGTTGTCCCCGTCATCGTCGTCCCGTCGCCTTCACAGTTGGCGACGGGACGCTGGCAAAGTATGTCGAACGGTTTTATGCGTTCAGAGTCATCCCCATCGTCAACTGTGAAGCGACGGGGATGACGACGACGGGGACGATGGTGAAGGCACTTTTGCACTGAGAACGGTTTTTCGAAAAAGCCGTTCTCACAGACGTGTACCGGAGGCACACGTCTC
>NW_012092160.1:12995-13392 GCF_000956235.1 Wasmannia auropunctata | reverse complement strand
GACGTGTGCTCTTCCGATCTCTGGATTTTGAAAATTCTTTCGATATTCCAGAAGCGGAATTAATTGAAGAAGAAGAATGGAATGAACAAGAAGAAAGAGAAAATGAAAGAGAAGAAAAATCGTATGATGTTAACGAAATGGTATGTATAAATGATGATATACCAATCGAATATAAAAAAAGAGCCGTAGAATTTTGGAAACCTGACGGTACGGCTAGACCAAAGTCGCTTTAAAACGTAAAACATATGTTTCGAAAAGTAACATCACTACGCCAGTTTCAAAGATGGAAGGGACAAATAAGGAGAGGTGGAAATAGACTGGAGAAGCTGAAATTAATTTCATCGTTTACATTAAATAAATTTCAAGAAAGTTTAGAAAGAGGAGTCACTGTTCATGA
>NW_012092160.1:0-518 GCF_000956235.1 Wasmannia auropunctata | reverse complement strand
CTAGCGGTGGTTGAAGGTTGACGCCATTGAGACTTTTGATCAGTACCTCATAAAGAATATTTTCGCATAGGTTATTTCTATTTTGACCAGGGCCACTTTTCCATATGATTAGTGCGTGGTCCTTTATGACGAATGTAAGGATTAATACAACATTTCAATGCACGCATATTATTTCAAGACACAAATCTCAATCGAAATAAATTACTTTTTTTAATCGCATTTTTTCAACTAGCGGTCACCCATCCAAGCTACGACTGCCGTCACTTCTTCCAAGAAGTGTTTAGTTGAAACGCATACTTTTAATAAATCAACTAATCCTCAATATAAAAAAACATAGTAAACTTTCGAAACAAAAAATTAACAAGCCATGGTGGGACGAGGAATGCCGTAGGGCTATTGAGGAAAGGAGATTAAATTTTCGTAACTTATCTATGCATCCTTCTAGAGAAAATTTGTTAGCATATAGAATTTCGTCACAATCTACTCGGAAAATAATTAGTAAAAGAAAAAAGAAAAAT
>NW_012092159.1:0-569 GCF_000956235.1 Wasmannia auropunctata | reverse complement strand
TATTTTTTTTAAGAAATAAAAATAAATTAATTTCTTCCTCTTCCTCTTCCTCTTTCTCCGAAATAGTGTTTGTTAAAGTTATCGCACATATTGAACAAAAAATTGAAAAATCTTCTTGCCCTTTGGCGTTGTCCGCTTCTTCTGCCTCTCGGTCTCCATCCTACGAAACAAATATTATATTATAATATAAAGTACTTAAAACTCGTATATGCAATAAGAATTTAAAAAAAGCTACAAAAACTTTATACATAAAAGTATTATATATTATGTAACTTACGTTGAGAACCATCGATGTTGGTGGCATGCGGAGCAGCAGCGGTTGAATCGCTCGGAAAAGCAGCGGTGGCGGCGATGGTATTGGCGGAGGCGGTGCGTGCGGCGGCGGCAGCATGCGGAGGAGTAGCGGCGGTAGCGGTACGCGAAGGAGCGTCGGCGGCGGCGGCGGCATGCGGAGGAGCAGCGGCAGTAGCGGTACGCGAAGGAGCGGCGGCGGCGGCAGTGGCATGATGCGGAGGAGCAACGGTGGAAATGACCTCCGTAAAATTTTTGTTGCAGTCTTGCAGGGCAGT
>NW_012092158.1:0-598 GCF_000956235.1 Wasmannia auropunctata | reverse complement strand
AAGAAAAAGTAAACATAGAGGTATTAGTTATATTTGCTTACGGCAAGTGAAACTGAGGGACGATTCGTTAGAGCGATCAGTGAATGCTTAGAATAAAATAGAATAGGTAAAATAATATTCTTACCTGTAACTAACTGCAGGGACATAATATTATATTGCGGGAATATATATACTGGCACTGCGCCGGTACTCACTGCAAGGGCTGAAAATAACAATAGAGACATTATTTATAAATAGGTACTGAATATAAGATACATGGGATTGATAAAGAATACTTAGCAGATAAATAATAGGACGGCGCCATCCGCTGAATAGCTGCAGGAGCATTCTGTTGCACTGCGGGGGATATGTGCTGCTGCCGCGCCTGAGTGTACTGCAAAGTCTGTAAAATAACAGTAGAGACATTAACTGCTGTCGGTCCGTGACTGTCGGTAGGATATATTGCTGTACTGCGGGGGCGCATGGACGTCACTGCCGCTGTGCATACTCCATAACCTGAAAATAATATTATAGGCATTAATTGTTACCGTTTATGACAAGCTAAATCGTGGGATGACTTGTTAGCACGAGCTGAAAAGAATTGGCGATAGATTCTTAC
>NW_012092157.1:0-503 GCF_000956235.1 Wasmannia auropunctata | reverse complement strand
TTAAGTTATTATCGCTCTCATATCGGGTCTCGTAATCCGCATAGGGGACCGTCCCGCGAATCTCGTTGGTTTTTTGTTATATTGCGCCGGATCTTTATTCTACGACTTATTGTTTACGGGTTTCTTTTATATCTTGCGATGAATTGTTATACGATGTACTTTTATTTTATTTTATTTTCGGAATATATTTTATTTTATTAATTTAAACCTAAGTCGTTCGATTTCGTTATTGTTCCGCTACTCTCTCTCCTGAACCTGCTGGCGATCCCTGCCACCCGTTCCGATACCGACGAGCTATACCGCGCATCAACAGCAGGTCGTTTTAATTCTACTATTTTGAGCTCGTGCTTTCCTGAAAATCTTATTGTTAGCCTCTTGCGCTTCTTCCGAAAGGCAACCGATAGGTAAACCTAAATGTTTAATAATATCACTACCGTGTATTAAAACTTTATGCACAGATGGTGGAATTTTATACAAGGGATACAAATGAATGCAAAGTTCAG
>NW_012092156.1:0-370 GCF_000956235.1 Wasmannia auropunctata | reverse complement strand
TATCCCCTGTGTGCCTTGTCGACTCAGTGTATTAATAAATCGCCGTGTGTTTCTTCGTGTGATGTTTCAATGAATAGATAATTAATCGACAGTGATTGTAAAGTACGTAACAGATAGATGCATTAGTTGATTTTTTGTGATTTCCAGTGAATTATTCGTATGTGAATCGAGTATGTAAATCGAGTGTGAAATGTTGAAGTGACACGTACGTTATGTAAAAAAAAGAATTAACTAAATAATAATCTGATCTGTGTCAGTTAGTGATAACGTATGCATTAAAATTAATGAAAATTTATTAAAATAAGCGTTTATTTGGAACTGTACGTGGTCCATCAAAATGGAAATTCCGTCTTTCTCATGAAGCTATACA
>NW_012092155.1:0-406 GCF_000956235.1 Wasmannia auropunctata | reverse complement strand
TTTCACATTAGCGATTTGTTCTTTCTGCTCGCACGAAGGTTGCTTCTCGCTCGTTGTGAGATCGTTCGTTGGAAGATCGCAATCATGTGATCCCATCCTCAGATGACAATTAAACGGATCGTATCGAAGGAAAAACATATTACATCTGTCCAAGAACAACAGAGAATTCTCTATGATCACGTAATTAACGACACTTATAATCAAAATAACAACGAAAATGTACAGTACCTTGAGTCAATGTATAAAAACCGCGATGTCTGGCGGAACGTTAGTCAGCTGAGTGACAAGCACAAAATGGCGAGGAAAGATCGAGAGCACTTTCCTTCTCCGACAGGAGAGGGCGACTAAAGCGTTTAGGAGGGGATGTGAGAATGAGATTCAGGGAGGAAGGAAGGAACTACTTCAG
>NW_012092154.1:0-1183 GCF_000956235.1 Wasmannia auropunctata | reverse complement strand
ACCGTATTGAAGTTATTTCAGTAGTGTCAAAAATGTAATCATGCACGTCTCATTTCGGGAAGGGATAAAAACTTTCCGGTCATATCAAAAGTGTCGCGAAAATTTCTATCTCATAATTCTCCGACGAAGAAGCCTCTCTCTCTCTCGCGTCAAATTTGTCGTCTTGATGGGAAAATGGTAGACGCGGTAGAGGACGGGGAAGTGCCGTCAGATATTTTCCAGTAAATATACGAGGGCCGCCGATCTCAAGAGGCAGACGGAATAAAAGTCGAAACGTGTGAATATTAGAGTACGGTACTTTCACGTATCTTAGATGCGACATTTACTATACACTTTGCTAGAAAAAATCTCTTAAAGCAGAGGAACAATTTATTTAGGAAGAATTACGATATACTATTATCTAATTTTTTTAATTTAATTTTTTCAACAATAAAGTTGCATATATAAAGAAATTTCCTTAATTTTCTTAACTTATCTTTTTTACTTATAGATTCTTGTTTTAGATATAAATATAGTCTTGTTTTTGATTGTACTAAATAGCTAATCGCCATCCAATACAATATATTCGTAATTCCTACTATCTAATGCATCCATTACTTGTTATTTTTCTTTTCTTTTTCTCCCCGAATTCTCCTGTTGATCTTTGTTTTTCCGTCGAACCCTTTCTCTTTTCGAATTCCCGACACGTAACCGAGGCAAACCGATCAGCTGGCGCGCTGGCGATGTAACGGCATGTTACGCCGCTGCAAATTTGATACACCGCTAACGAGCACGCTATCAAACGGTCGCATATCCAGGCAGGGACAGAGAGAAATGATATACGTAGAGAGAAGGATCGATAGATACAATGGTCAGGGAGCCGGTTTGCCCCGGTTAGGGCCTCAGTTTGTGATGCGGGGTCCGTGAGTATACCGTGTCACGAGCCGGAGGGCCGTGATAGTGTCATCCGTTGGTGAGGGCCACTCATGAGGGCCAACGTACCACCGAGACGATCGAGAAAAGCGCGAGTCAAGGTCACGGGTATGCTCATCAAAGAGACATCACTCAGGTATCACGATTTCGCCGCATTACGCTCGATATCTGTTGCATCTAAGAGTACAAAAGTGTTTCTCCAAAATTTTATCCATATGTGCATTAACATATTTATATTAATTTTTATTAATATTTATTAATATTTATAATT
>NW_012092153.1:0-1093 GCF_000956235.1 Wasmannia auropunctata | reverse complement strand
TTTTCAAAAGTATAAGTGCAAAGATGTATCTTAATATATATCGAATAACGCGTAGAAAAAAGATACCTCTTCCTCTTTGACTTGTGCTACGGCAGAACTCTTATTGTACGCTTCTTGCATCTTCTGTCGCGCCAGTTCCACGTTGGCTGACATCTGCGGCATTTCGTCGGTCTCTAGACATACAATTGACACAAAGGTGAAACAAATTGCATGTATTGTACAAATAATATATACCGCAAATTATTTGTCGCCCCATCAAGTAAGAATTGGGGCCTTGGGACAAGTCATCGACACTCACTCTTGCCGAGTGCGGCATCCCGCTGGTTCCTCCCGACTTTCCAACTCTTATATTTTTCTTGAATATGTGGAAACGTGTACAAGGCGATGATCCCGAGTCCTACGATGTACCAACCCACAGAAGCTATCGGGGCCCAAACTGCAATAAAGAAAGGCTACTTACAGTTGTGCCGCGAGCGTGACGTTTGCTCCCGGAAGCGGGAAGCGAAGGTAATCGCGATGACACGAATGTAAACATAAGAGCGTTAGTCTGCAAATATGCACATTCCTGCGATACGTACTCGTTTCGAAATAGCTCGGGCCGTCAACGTGCTCCATCTCCGTCTCCGTAATACTCCTTTATGCGTTCAAGGCGAAACTTTCCAGGACGTTAACTTACATGTCACGACACGATGTAATAATTGTAATACGATCAACAATCATCGGCCGTTGACAATCCAGCTTTTCGCGTGACAACTTAATGGCTGTGCATAGAACGCGGCAATGCGCTGCGTGTCGCAAGAAGCGACAGGCAGCGACACGTACTCTCTGACTGACTCTCTGTACGATTAGAGTCCTAGAATACAGAGATGCGACACGGCGTCAGTTAGGTTAGGTAGCAACCGCCATTTTAATTCAGTAAAGTACTTCTAACCTTATAAGCTGATGACAGTTGATGCAAAAAGATAATACTTACACCATAATAATAACTTTTTATTACATTTCAACACTTTGTATTGTCTTAATTTTTCTCTATATAATTTATATGTATATACTTTACAAAGCTGTATCTTGATAGATCGGAAGAGCACACGTC
>NW_012092152.1:0-784 GCF_000956235.1 Wasmannia auropunctata | reverse complement strand
TGTGTTTTTCAAGCAGAAGACGGCATACGACAATAGAAAATTTTTATTTAATTCGTTTTCGAAATGGATAAAGACTTCGCGTCGAACGGCTCGAGGTACGAAATTTCTACGAGTGTATGTAAAGGCGCGGTAACGTTTCTAAGTAAACTGCAATTCGGTGAAACGAGATAGACGAAGAAATACACGCGGTTCTTCGGGAAACGTTCTTCCTGCGCGGAAGCAGAACTGTAAAGTGTTGTCGAGCGTTGCGAGAAACGCTCGATCTCGCGTCTAACAACGCAAACCCCTTCTCTTCCGCTTTTGTCTTCCGGCCGTTTTGTCCGAATCTTAAAGACCAGCCGTTTTACTGAACCCACGAGGCTGGCACCCAAAGCGGCTCAGACTCCACTCGATGGACCGCGTTGACTAGTTGCTCGAATGCCATGGGAAGGTCTGCGTTCACAATCACCTCGTCGAAGAGGTGAGAATACAGGAACTCTATCCTCTCCGCGCTGTGCAGGATCTCGCGGAATTCCTCGTCCTGTGATGAAATATAAAATTGATAATAAAGTACAATTCTAGAACTCATCCTATACTCTTATAGATTTCAAAGATGTTTATTATTAAATATTAAAATATGGTGAACAAAAAGATATCTAGATAACACTTTAACCATGTCATCCATTTTTGAGTGACGCGTAAAACTTCGCAAGGATCCCGTCATTTATTTGACAGTTTTATTTACCCAACTAAAAATGATTTTATAGAGTATTTAAAAACATTAAAAAACAATATAAATTATATT
>NW_012092151.1:0-734 GCF_000956235.1 Wasmannia auropunctata | reverse complement strand
ACGTGTGCTCTTCCGATCTCGAATTAAAGAGATTCGATTCGATTTCGAACATGCAAAGGCTTGATTCGCACACCTCTAGTATTCTCGTCATTCATCAAATACTTATTATGCATATAAATTGCTTTTAATTGGACAGGACATATTCATAAGTGATAACGATGATGATGATGATGATGCTTCGCAACGATGACACACAATTGACATGTGTATATACGCACATACACGGAAGCGTTTTGCTCGAAGAAATTATCGAACGACAATATATGAAGTCATCGGTAAGATTAATCGGCCACGGATTTCGACGCACGTCAGAACGTTTTGTCAATCCTCGTGCGACTAGTTCTCTGTCAACTTTTAATACTTAGTTTTAATCGACTCGCCTTAAATCTCTCCCGATTGGCTGCATATTATATAGACGGAGAAAAAGATTGGATTAATTATACTATACTCTTAAACATGATGATGATGATAGTGCTTCGGAATGATGAGTGTCATGATGACAATTATGTTACGTACGTACGTACGTACATACATACGCATGCATACGCACGCATACTTACATAACAAAAGCGTTATTACAAGATTAATATAGGCGGAAAAAAGTTGGACTGTATATATATTAAAAGTCGCGCGTTGTGAAATCGATCGTTATCTTCGGCCACCTCATATTCGATTCCCGATACAGACATTTCAACGCGAGTGTCGAAAAGCGGTGTTCTGAAAAAGCTAAATTT
>NW_012092150.1:0-1828 GCF_000956235.1 Wasmannia auropunctata | reverse complement strand
TGTACTATATGCAGTAAACTGATTAATATCAAAGCCAGCTTTACTCAACAATGTTTTAACCCAACGACCAGTGGTTTGCGACGATACTGCCTCAAAAGGTTTCGTTGTCGCAATGAATAATCTTTTATTATTACTGTCTCTGAATTCTTTGGTATAATCTATATAATTTAGAACTACAGATGCCACATAAACCTGGTTTCTCTTTAAAAAATGGTAATATTAATTCCGGTTAGAATGCTCCAGATTTTGAAGTTTTTATGTATTCTGTAATCTTAATACTTATTCCTGTATTAGACTTCATAATATTATCAATATTTATTAATGCTAGAGTTTAAAGTCTTTAAGCCGTTGTTAAAGCTAACAGCGTTATCACTTTTTCGTCAGCTTTCTTTAATTTCAATTTTTTAAGCGGGTGTAGCTTTTCAATATAATTAAGCACTGGGGTAATATCCCATGTTGTAGAGTATTTCGGTTCTGTTAGATTTTGTTTAAATATTCCTTTCAGATAATGACTAATTAAACCATTCCTATTAATATCGTAATTTAAAATTTAAAAAAAATTGCGGAACAAGCAGTATTTACTGTACTATAATATATATGCTGCACTTTCTTTAAACAGCTTATTTAAAAATTTAATAATATCCGTCGTTTTTGCATTAAACATATCTACTTTTTCCAGGTGTGTGAAATTCCACCAGCGTTTTAGGCCATCGTATTGTCTCAATATTGTTTTTGTGATAGAATTAATCATTACATCTACAACTTCCTCCGCTAATCCTTTTTTCAAGAAAGCTGACCTGATAACTTGCCCGCCATCAACAAAAGATGGGATGTTAATGGATGGCTCTTGTCTTGTAAGGAGATGTTAACAGTGTGCTATTAGGTTTAAATATGATGATGGATTCGATAAGGAGTGATGAAAAAAGAGGGTACCACGATTGAGTAGGTCACAATGGTACAACAATCATGCCTATTACTTTGTCATTAATTATTTTTTTTAATGATCGCAAAATGAGTGCGAAAGGGGAAAAAGCGTAGAAATTTTCTTCTTTCCAAGATACAGTAAAAGCATTAACAGCTTTTGCTTCTGGATCTAGGAATCTAGAATAAAATTTCCTGCATTTAGTGTTTATCTAAATGCAAAGAGATCTACTGAAAAAGACCGAATTTTTCTTCTATTTGTTCGAAGGCTTCTTGCGAAAGTTTCCATTCGGAATCTATATTAATATTATGTGACGTTTTGGCAGCTTCTATATTCTCAGCTGATGGAATATACGATTTAACCATATTTCTCTTCGCACCATTCCCAGATTTTTCTTGATAGTTCACTAAGGTGCGGAAAACGTACACCGTCCGCTCTATTAATATATGCGATTACTGTAGTGTTATCTAATCTCAGTACACATTCTCAGTACTCAGTAACACTTCGCATTGTGATAACTTTGACGCAAAACATTTTACTGCAAAAAAGGCAACTAACAACTCAAGGTAATTAATATGATTTTTTCTTTTCTGTTTGTTTCAAAACCCAAAGGGTTTCGATCCATCACAGTAACAACCCCAACCTGATAAAGAAGAATCAGAAAAGATTTCAGTAACATACTTTTGAGTTCTGATTGGGTTTGATCTAACCTGCACTGCTTTTAGTTTCCATCAGTTAAAATTTTCTAACAAATTCATTTATTCGAATATTTCCTTCATAATTCCCACCATTAAATTTCAAGTTCAAAAAAGTTCTTTAATTGCTGAACAAGAATGTAAATACACTGGTCCAAAAAATTAAAGGATCACCTGTTCTAGCCTCCAAAAATAGGAGATCGGAAGAGCA
>NW_012092149.1:0-707 GCF_000956235.1 Wasmannia auropunctata | reverse complement strand
TTGAAAAGAAGTATTTATCTCGCAATTGCTCAACTGAATATTTATTTAAACTTAAGGAAAACAAGGAGAGAGAATTCTTCTGAGAATATAAATAGAGGAATAAAATTTTGCCGTCTTGTTTTACCCCGCATTGCTTGTTAAAACATCCATTTATATGTCTGAACACATTTTAAGTTGCATCCCCGGAACAGATGTTCGCAACGAGTGCCGGCAGGCCCGGCAGCTTCCGTTTGGGAACGTCAATCATCGCGGATAACCGACTTCGCTCAAACTTTAATTAATGTGATTAATCCATCCGGCGAAGAATGATATAAAGCGCAATTTTTAATCATATAATTTGTTGTCCCTCTAATCTTCTTTTATATGTTAAACCAAAAAAATTAATAACTCTATTAAAATAATACACTTGATAAATTGATCATCAACTGAGTTTACCGAAATTTGAACGAAGATATCTTCAAAGTAACATTCTAACATTAAAATTTTTAAGTATAAAATAATCCTAATATTAATTCTCAGAACGACTTCAACCAAGTTCTGGTTAACTTCGGCGAAATGCTTAAAGCAAAATTTTTTACTACACCATTTTGCTTTCCCTGAATTTTTTTTCTGTGTTAAATAAGAAAAAAGTTAATAATTCTATTCAAGTATATAATTTAATAAGTTGGTCATCCATTACATTAATAAAATTTTAATCAAAGTAAAGT
>NW_012092148.1:0-679 GCF_000956235.1 Wasmannia auropunctata | reverse complement strand
TTTCAAGCAGAAGACGGCATACGATGGTTTTAATAAGTATGCGCGGTTTTTTACATACATATTTAACGTATAAATAAGCAGTATTTTTCTATCAACATTGCCATTATTATTAATATATCACAATTTCTTGCGAATTTGAGCAATTAAAAACAAATTTTTTTCATTAGAGAGAAGAAACCAGTTCGCCATATTTTATCATATTAAAATCATATTTTAAAAAGAAAACATATATCAAAGACTTCACGCACCGTAGAAAGTAAAATATGTCAAACATCTAAATGCGTGCGAGAAAGTATTTCGAATGTATAGACACCTCTCTAATCTGACAATTATCTCGATTACTTTAAAGCTATTTCGATATCACGCTCGTACAGAAAACGATCGAAAGTGAAGTATATTGATCTTCGTCAATAAATTGAAAAATCTCGCCGATTGGAGGAAAAAAGAATGAAACAAGATCGCGCTCGTCGGCCTGACCTATTTCTCGTCGTACAATTGCACAAACGCACTCGCGTAAGCTCACACGCTTATTTATAGATGAGGAAGGTCGGGAAGAAAGCGCCTAGACCGTTTGACCGTTTGGCAAAGGCAGCTGCCGAGCAATCATCCAGGCGGGTCACTAATAATATCACCCAAGCGTTGTGTAACAATATTCGTTGCGTATCAGAGGGGGGGGGGG
>NW_012092147.1:0-655 GCF_000956235.1 Wasmannia auropunctata | reverse complement strand
AATTCGGCATTTATCGCTAATATAAAACGCTCGGTCTAATGTAAACCGAGAAATCAGTCAATTCGCGCAAGATTATCTTTAAATTCTCGCATTTATTCGTTTTATAAGCTCGCAACATCGAAAAATAATTGCCTTGAAAATTTGCGAGAGTATATTATTTTTTTTTACAGGTGTAGCATCGCCGCGGGTGGTGCGTGAAGTTGGCCGCGCGTGACTTTCGCGTTTGCCGGACATCTTTGAGATCCACACATTGCGTTAATTTCCGAGTCGTCGCCGCGTGTATTGGGTCGTCGCCTCTCGCCAGGTTTCGTGCGATTACGTTCTTAGCTTTTTGCCGACATCCGTATGATTAACATCGGGAGTGTCGCTTCTGTTGTATAATTAGCGCGCGGTCGTAATTGACAGTATTTCCGCGAGTGAGCGATGCGCGAGTGCGATGATGGAATCTGAGAGGATGAGGAGGCGCCTGGATGGCATCGGGCGACGACGGGACAACCATGAGGTAAATCATTTAAATTTGTACATTATTTATCTCTCTTGCGATATCAATCGTTTATCGCCGTTCATTTGGATTGTCTCTTGTCGATAATTTAAATCTTGTTGATAACGGTCCACTGTTTGTCACCCGGGTCTTCTCTCGCTCTCGCATTGTATT
>NW_012092146.1:0-998 GCF_000956235.1 Wasmannia auropunctata | reverse complement strand
TAAGAAGACAAAAGTACAAGAATATGTATGTTATATGAGCAAAATGTTTCGACCTTTTCTTCAGGTCATCATCAGCGCTAATTAAAACCGAGCAATAATTACAAGGGATAAAATATTATACCGTAAAGTGTCTTAGAAATAAGTATTCGAATAGTAGGAATTTAATCCAGAAATCAACAATCGTCTCCTTACGAGTGACGGCTTTCTGGATTAAATTCCTACCATTTGAACACTTATTTCTAAGACACTTTGCGGTATAATATTTTACCTCTTGTAATTATTGCTTGGTTTTAATTAGTGCTGATGATGACTTGAAGAAAAGGTCGAAACGTTTCGCTCATATAGCATACATATTCTTGTACTTTTGTCTTCTTATGTTTATATAAATTGTTACGCACGAGCGAGGCTTACATGCTCTTTTGTTGATTTATTTATTATTAAATTATTATTTATTCCCAAAAAAGTTTACTTGTTTTATTGGCCTGATTCTTATCTATTGGCTTACTCGCACGAGCGGTAACTAATTTCAAATCATTTTTTACTGAACAATGTTAGGACATCGAGACAGCCTTGAACTTCTCTTACCTTGCGACGAAGTTTTTTCTTTATCCGAAATTCTTTCATGACGACATTGAAATCACTTTACTACCACTATCACTTATCTATCACTTATCCTTTACTATCACTTTACTTTTGGTATTTATTTATGTTTAATTAGGAAAGACGACTCAGCATCCGTATCCGAATACGTATGCTTCGATACTGACGCTGGTTACATCCCAATAATCATACGTGCGTGGAGGTGTGACCTGTCTGGAGTGGGGGCTAGCACCAGAGCTGTATATAGAAGTGTCATGCGCAAAATAGCTTTTTTAGTACTTCATCCCCTGGTAAAAGTGATACTCATTTTTAAGAATTTTAAATTTACATAAACATATTTATAATATACTTAAACTTCTTCAGATTTTACAAGTTTTTTCTTCGGAAATCATAGAATA
>NW_012092145.1:0-759 GCF_000956235.1 Wasmannia auropunctata | reverse complement strand
CTCTGCTGAGAATCTTTGAAACGAATATTTAATGGAACGTTTCCGACGGCACCTCGATAAATCGGTTCGGCTTTTTCGTCCGCGTCATTCGGAGAGGGAGAGAAGTAATAGAGCCAGAGAACGCGCGCGAGGCGTGGCTTTGAGCACGACCCCATAGCGTTTCACTGTACCCCTTTAATTCGGCGTATAACGCGACTCGATAACGACTCGCGGCAACTCTCGCCCACGGGGGCCGTTTTCACGGTGCGGTATTTCCTTCGGGACCGGATGCGCGACACGTGTTATAGGATGCGCGTACCTTCGCGCCGCGGTCGGAGCGTCAATAACGTTAATGAATATTCAATAACTCCGAATAAACGCCGACGAGAGAGAAATATGTAACCCTGGCTAGCCGCCACTCCGATGTTACATCCTTCGTGAAATTCGAGCGTTCCTTTTTTCAAGACTTTCGCACTGCGCTCTTTCAACTGCTGCGCGCAAATTCTTTCGTTACAGAAAAAATACAATAATTTAGATTAATAATTAATTACGATTGTGGTTTTTGCGATTGATAATGATATCATACACTTTATACTTATATACGTACTTCGAAAGAAAATTTCAAAAAAATTTTGATATCGATACACGGAAAGAACGATTTTGTTGAAAGGTCTAAAAGATCTTTTGCTGAATATAGATTTGAAAATAATTTTTGTTCAATAATCAAAATAATTTGTTGGACAGTTAAAAATAATAAGCAAGATCGGAAGAGCACACGTC
>NW_012092144.1:0-1004 GCF_000956235.1 Wasmannia auropunctata | reverse complement strand
CGAGCAATCAGCATTTCAAATTTGTCGGAGACAAAAGGGTTACGCGGTAATATCTATCTCCGTGACTCGTAACCAAGTTCAAAGAACAACGATCTTCCTACCCGACTAGAAATGTAATACGTTCAAATACATTGCGATAATATATCGATTATTAAAGTTATTTAATATGGTGATGGAAAAGTCGACTCTTTCGCAGTGAGTTTCGCAACAAAGTTTCTACGGAAAATTGATTTCTACAGACGGCAACAGAGAAAAATTATGTTTACAAACGAAATAGAGTAACTTCTTGATATAATTCCGCTGGATTTTAAAATCAAGTTGTCTCAGCCATGCTAGAAGATTGCAATAAACAACGATATATCGTACTAAAATAGCACAGATATCATGGAAAATTTATCTTAATTTCGTTGCTTCAAGTACTTTTAAAATCAAGTTGTCTCAGCCATGTTAGAAGATTGCAATAAAGAACGATATATCGTACTAAAATGGCACAGATATCATGAAAAATTTATCTTAATTTCGTTGCTTCAAGTACTTTCCAATTTGCTTTGTATAAAAATGTCCCAATTATTTATGACAATCTTCCCTATCGCTTGTTATCATCTCGTTACTCCGAGCGCAAATGCAGCGATGAAATGCACACGTCTGTGCTAAATATAACTTTTAAGCCAGTGTACACCCACACAATCCCTACTACGTTTCGTTATCTGGTTCAATGATTGATTAGTTCTAAGCTACCATAAGATGTCACAATAAATGGTTTTATTTCAAAAGCGAATAATTAATTCGTTGCGCAGCAACAATATCTTATATCGCGTTTTCATAAATATTTTTCGAATATATCCTATATTTAAAATTAAATAATCAATTAGCCTTTGAATTTTGCATTACGATCGCACGCGCTATTTTGATCGTTTCTTAAATTTCGCAAATGCTGTACCCATATTGCACCGCCCGATTTCTGCGTTTGTCTCGTATTTTTTGTACTTATATATTTTTTGCAC
>NW_012092143.1:0-534 GCF_000956235.1 Wasmannia auropunctata | reverse complement strand
TATATATATATATATATATATCGCCAAATTGACAATGAGATCTATTCCTTTTCCTTTTCTCTTTATTTTGCAACTAGAGCCGATGGAATTTTTCAATATTTTTCCTTTGTTATATAATAATAAACGGAACCACATGAATGAACAATATGTACCTGTGGCCTGGTGTGTTCGACGAAAGGAAATCTAAAGGCATTTCTATATTAATTGACTAGGAGTGATCGTTGGTGAGAAAGAGAAACAGAGATACGAGTACACTATGTTATGGTCGTTCCAAACCGTTATACATTGATGCAGCTGCAGATTTGGATTTTTGAACAAAAGCTGACGACTGCGTATTGATTGTTGTTACACCTAATTAGCCGATAATTCGAAGACTTTGACTTACACGTTTGCGTAGTTTTCAATCGAGCGATCGTGTTCAAGCTCGACGGGAGTCACGAGAACTCGCATCCACATCTGATTTTCCACCCTCGAATTTCCTTTGCATTCTTGCATCTCAATTGACTGCTCTAAATTTCGTGAATCGTTAAATGT
>NW_012092142.1:0-573 GCF_000956235.1 Wasmannia auropunctata | reverse complement strand
ATTTACTGTGCACTACAATAAATTTTACTGCGAAATCCTATTGTAGTGCACAGTAAAATTTGCCTAAATACTATATTGTCCCATAATTAACATGATTTGCAGGGTAAATTAAAAAAAAAATTCTCTCCGTGCATCTGTAATACTTTCGTGCTCTGCTTTAGCGCCAGTGCCTGTGCCTGTTCCGCAGCCGGTGCCGCACCCGGTTCCGCAACCGGTAGCAGTACCCGTGGCGGTGCCGGTCGCTAGGCCCATACCGATCATCGCCGTGCCCGTGCCGATTCACATCGACCGCGCCGTGCCGGTGCCTAAGCCGTATCCCGTCGCCGTGGAGAAGATCGTCCACGTGGACCGGCCGGTCCCGGTGCCGGTCGAGAAGCCGGTGCACGTCCCGGTCGATCGGCCGGTGCACGTGCCGGTGCCGGTACCGAGACCGTATCCCGTCGCCTTCGAGAAGATCGTGCATGTGGACCGACCGTATCCGGTGCACGTGGCTGTGCCGGTGCACGTGCCGAAGCCGTACCCGGTCGCCATACACGCGCACTATAAGTCACACGGTTGGTAACGCCGCTCCGT
>NW_012092141.1:0-1316 GCF_000956235.1 Wasmannia auropunctata | reverse complement strand
CAATGAGTTTTGGAAACATCAAACAATTATGTATACGCAAATATATACCTCGCAGGATGTCTGTTAGATGTCGTCTAGTGAAATTCACGATTTGAATTTACGCAGAGCACAACAGTAACTGCAGAATAGCTTGTGCGATGGCGCGCGTTATGCTATGCGTTATGCGTTATGCGTTATGCGTCATGCAAAAGTCTGTGCTAAGTCCTTTACAGCCTCTTAAAACAAGACTGTGGACCGACAATTAGCAAAAGTCTGTGTTCCGACCCTAATACATGATCATTTAGTCACACATATTCGTACGTATTAGTCATTTGTCATATTAAATTAGTGACAAGAAATTAAAAATATTCAATAAAATAAAAAAACAGAAATGACTGAAATAGACGACAAAACGTAAGTACATTCATAAAATATTAAATTTACAAATTTATATAATTTAAAAATTATATTAAATTATAATTTTATTTTACAGATTAAATCAAGAGTTCGAGTCATTAGATTTAGAGCTAGAGGAAAATGAAGAAAAACAGAAATTTAAAAAACTCGAAGACGAAATTAATAGGCTACGAACACAAATAAGAAGACAACATCAGCAGCAGCTTTAAAAAAAAATGCTTCAATATCCAACTCTCAACGTATGGAAGAATTAAACTCTTCACAGCAACAGGAGCAACAGCAAATGGAGGAAGAAGAATCAAAATCAGAAATTGAAAATAGGCCAGTAAGTATTAATTAGTAAATAAGAATTTAACAAATAATATTATATGTTTATGTATACATATATATGTATGCATATGCGGATGCGCGTGCGCGTGTGCATGTATGTACTATAATTTAATGTTTTATTTATTCGTTACAGGTCGCTGGCAACGGACAGGAAGAAATCGTAGAAGAGGATACGGATACGGACGCGGGCAGAGACACGGACGCGGACTCGCTCGTGGAGGACGAAAAACAATATACACTGGTCCAAAAAATTAAAGGATCACCTGTTCTAGCCTCTAAAAATAGGCAAACTTCAAGATAGAGCAACTTCGTCAAAAATGATCATATCGAGATGTTCAAAAAAGCATTTTACAGCTTGAAATCTCTACTTTCCAAATCGGTACTTGAGAAAACGAACCTACTGATCTTTCATGGAATTACACGGATAGAAAGGGAGACCCGACGAATCTCAAAATTTTTTACGAACTTTGACAAGTTCCATGGCGTGAATAAAAAATCGCATGCAAATGCACTTTACGGCTTTCGAAAGAGTGAATCTTTACCTTTAATTTGCTTTTTTTTTAGCGTTGTACGATTTTTTTTCACCAAGA
>NW_012092140.1:0-469 GCF_000956235.1 Wasmannia auropunctata | reverse complement strand
ACGTGTGCTCTTCCGATCTGTTGCCAATTATATCTTTCGCGTTACGGCCAAATGTATAATTAAGAAATATATACGTATATCATAATTTCAATAAGGTGAGTTCATATAAGACATTCTACATGTACAAAGTTGCTGTATCTTTAATGAAAATAGAGAGTACGCGCGTATAGCCGTTTACGTATTATTACTACATAAAAGTTGGCGAATAAGAAATGGGATGGGCTCTTATGCTCTCCACCGCGGCGTATTATTTCCCCGGAAACACAACGGCGAAAGTTAACGAAAATAGCTTGGGGATGCGTATTCTACGTTTACAGTGCAAATCATTGTATCTGCGCGCCCGGGGATTTCACGGTCGGAACCGAGGAAAGTTTCGACTTTCACCGTCGCGGCAGGATAGAAACGTGCAGAGGGGACGGTTTCGATCCCCCCGGGAAGACCTCGAGGGAGAGAGGGAATGTTTCTCGTT
>NW_012092139.1:0-469 GCF_000956235.1 Wasmannia auropunctata | reverse complement strand
TGCTCTTCCGATCTCTTGACGAAATGTTCTAACTATATATATACGCAATTTTGAGAATTTATTTCTAGCGATACAATATGCTTCTTTCAGCGTTTTTTTTTCAGAGATGCACGGATTTCTTGTTTAAACTTATTTTCGACATAATTCGACAAACGCATAGAAAATCTTCGGATGCATTTCGCATATCCCACATTCCCCTCGTAAATTCCTGCAACCTGCAACTTGTTGTTTCTCAGAAATCGCGGAATGCAAAGTAACGATTCCGCGCGAGATACGTAATCGGGCGCCAAGGTGGTCGCCGACCGGGGACGATATCGCGAGGGGACGAAAATTCTGGACCGGACCCATTTGGTCGCACGGTGGCAGCTATGAATCACGCGGAATCCCTCGCGGACGCGTCCAGGAGGGTCGCGAAAGACGGACGGGATACGCCTTGCGCCCGGGCCCGACAGTGGTCTCTCTCTCTCTC
>NW_012092138.1:0-577 GCF_000956235.1 Wasmannia auropunctata | reverse complement strand
GCGGCAGAACGCAGCGATACACATTGCATTTCGTGTTACTCATATCGCATGTAAGAGAGCATTCCGCTTGAAAAAAATTATTCCTCTTAATACAAGAGGAAAGCCGAAAAATAATATCTAATAGATTTTAGATGAACAGTTCACTTTATTGGAACAGGAATACTCTTTCTGTAAAAGTTTTTGCTTAAAATATGGGATTAGAGGAAATTTCACTTTATAACAAGAATATTTTTTTTTGGGTGTTAGAATAAAGAATTTGTGACAATCCTGGTATCTATATTTCTCTTTTATCCGTATAAACCAAAAATCCCGTGTTGCACGACAATAATTTCTACTTCCTTGCAACAATCAGTTTGTTTTCACAAATACGTGCTGATGCAGTCAAAGTGCATCGCGCAAAGGATTAGGTGGGAGGGATAAGCAAAAGATTAAATTTGCTCTGGGTAAGCCCTAGCACAGCAGATGAAACTGGCCCCGAAAACGCTATAGTGGTCCAACGAAAATGGCCCTTCACAAAGAAGGACCGGACAGAGAGAGAGAGAGAGAGAGAGAGAGAGAGAGAGAGAGAGAGAGAGAG
>NW_012092137.1:39438-39766 GCF_000956235.1 Wasmannia auropunctata | reverse complement strand
GTAAGATCGTAATAGCCCCATATGGGACCGTAACAGTCCCATATAAAAATGTATACATATAGGTAACACACATAGGGCAAGAATGATAATACATAGGACTCATATAGGACAGTATGAATTCGGCATCGGTATGAGATGGGTATGAATATGGTGTGAGTATACTATGGAATGGGATGAATTATTTGAGCACTGAATAAATACCGGTTAATAATATAATTTGTTACAAACATTGAGTGGTTTAATAATTTTTATAATGCTATTTTGATCTCTATTGCATTCTGAAAATGTATATATGTATTAACTGAGTCGACAAGGCACACAGGGGATA
>NW_012092137.1:31209-33337 GCF_000956235.1 Wasmannia auropunctata | reverse complement strand
TTCCGCATGCATTTAAAAATATAAAAAGTGGATTTCTAAATCACGAATATTTCATTATACCAGACGCGTTTGTAAAAAAATATGAGTTACCTACAAATATAGCGAAATTATCTCATATACATGATCTAATTGCTGTTCAGAAAGATTCATATTTTATGCTTGCTTCGAAACTTCAAGAGAAATTCCTGGATAAGAAAAATCACTTTTTAAAAATGCGTGTTGGCGTTGCAACGAAGGTGTTCAGTCATGATGTTAGTTCTGCGTTAAAGTTTTTAGCTGACGAGCATAATAAAAATGAATATAAGACTACATCGTGGTTTATAAAATTTTTAGTTCGCTGGTTTGAATTTATGACTGCGCATCATCCAGTATTAGCATTAGGTAAAAAAAACATAGAGCGATATGAGGAAACATTAATATTTCTTGAAGAAGCCATTGAGTTTTTCGATAAATTACAAATCGGAGAAGACAAATCCTGGAAACCATTTCAAAAATCAGCTGTGATATCAACAACGTCCTTTTTAGAAATATCTAAGTATTTATTAAATGAAAAAAAGTTTGACTTTGTTATGGGTTCCAGGTTCTCACAAGATTGTCTAGAAAATTTATTTTGTGTTATGAGATCTAAAAATCAAATTCCAAATTGTGTTCAATTTAAACACAATTTGAAATTAATCACTATCTCGCAGTATATGACAAATGTAAATCGCGGAAATTATGAACAAGACGACCGAATGTTTTTATCTGAATTTTTACAAATATTGGAAGACAAAGCAAAAAAAACAAAACTATTTTGGATGTAAACGACAAAGTAAATGTAAATGACAACGAAACACTTACCCCGTTGCCACAAACCGAAGTAAATTTTACTAATATTGATCTTCATTGTTTATATTATAGCTGGCTATATATTGCATAAAATCCAAAAATATCAAAAATGTTGCACTCAATGTATTAGTGCGGCAGGATCAAAAACACCGACAACATTTAAATATGCTAAATTAACACGAATGAAACGCATAAGCAAGAAAGAGTCAATATTTTTTGTTAATGAATCTACATTTAATTTTTTTGTATCAATGGAACGCATTTTCAGACAGCATTTACCGATAATTTCTTCGAAAGACAATGTAAATCAGAAACAATTTTTTATTTCAGAATTTCAGAAAATACATTTTGATATCTTAAATTGTCATAATTTAAAGAATAATATTATTAAAAGATATTGCAGATTTCGATTAAATACTGTATCAAACAGTAAATTGAAACAATTAAAGAAAGCTAAGCGTTTCAACGTCAAATCAAGTAAAACAATGGCAATGCATACATATGAGAAAAAGACTTAAGAATATAAGATTAATTGATTTTAAGATAGATACTTATGTGATATAAGTACCTGTGATTGATACATGTGATTGAAGTACAAAAAATACTGAGTCAGTTAAGCCAAAAATACGGTTAGACAGTAAGCTGTTATTAAAAATTACTGAATATTATAACGCAATATATTTTTATTATATCTATACACATAATGCGATATGTAAAATTATAGTTGTATTTGAGACAAAGACAGTTTATTTTTATGTTACTATAACATTTTTGTAATTAAACAGTTTAATTTTTCATTTATTATGTTTCTTTATGTATAATGTTTATTATAAAAAATATAAAATAAAAGTATAAAATTTCTATTATATAAAATGGTAACACATTTTTCTCTTATATAATATACATATATTGTGTACATGAAAATAATATGAACATTTACATCTCTGTCTTTAGGTATCATCTTCTGAACGTGTTGTATCAAGCATTCAATGCATAGATACAAACATCACTACAGATTGTGGTGTATATAATACAGTAAATAATTAATTCAGGTTCTAAGATTGTAATGTCAGAAGAGAAACATAATAAAAAATTTTCCAAAAGATATTAAAATAGAAATGTTCCTGCTTACTTCGTACGAACTATCATACGACAATTTGACAGTTGTGTGTCTTAAGTAAGATTAATAATAATAGCAAATATAATAAAAAATAATAAAAATATGGAATAACGCGCGCCTATAATGCCAACACACACGCACACGCGCGCACGCACACACACGCGCGCACGCACACACACA
>NW_012092137.1:28461-29649 GCF_000956235.1 Wasmannia auropunctata | reverse complement strand
TGTTTCGTTAAGAAGTATGACATAACCATAGATTTTCTATTTTAAACGTCTCTAGGCGTAAAAGTATTGAATTCAGAGACTTGTGCCCATTAAGACTTTCTTTCGGGACGTAGAGGACAACATATTTCAGTTTCAATGATCAATTTAACCGGGGGCACATTTTACATAAGATCTGTGCGTGGTCCTTTATTAAATAGAACCTTTTGTTTTTTATTGCATATTCTTGTAGCTTATCTCGAAAGCTTGTCAAAATATATAAAATATTTTTTGATTAAATAAACCTTGAGTTATGAAGCTTGAAAGTTGCAGTACCGTCAGCATTAGTATTATCCAAGGTTTCCAAACTGGCTAAAACTTTTTAAATGTTGTTCAGAATCATGACATTAATTTCGAACATGTGAACGTCATGACCATTGGAGATTGTTTTACTTTCTTTTTAATAAATATAATTTTTAAAAATGAAGATAAATGAAAGAATTTTTAACGACCTTTAATGGCCTTAATCTTGACATATGTTGTCAAGCTCATGATCCTGAACAACATTCAAAAGGTTTCGCTATTGTTCGGATACCTTAGATAATAGGTATTAATGCTGGTGGTACTGTAACTTTCAAGCTTTATAATACGAGATTTACTTAACCAAAAAATATTTTATCTATGTGTTTTGGAAAACTTTCAAAATAAGCTACAAGAATGTACAATGAAAAATGGGCCATTAAAAATTTAAATTTCCATTTAAAAAATTCAAAATAACCTTATTTCTGATCTTAACGATGCCACTTATTGTTAGAGTCAAACCAATATTATCATCTTATGTCTCATTTGAAGTCCCACAACGTTTGTCTGAAATATTTTTCCTTAAAATGCACTGTTCAAGAGATATTTAAGGTGATCGATTAAAATGGGACACCTTGTATATCCAACTAAAATCACATCCAAATAACTCTAAATCTCTTAGCATTTTTTTTTTAAAGTATCCATGAAAATCTTGAAAGTACAATATTAATACTTATTTTTATTGTTTGTGTTCGATAGTTTAAAATTGGCGCACACGGCGACTAGCGTAGTAATATATCCTATGCCTATTGTTTAACACCTTCCGGGAAGAAAGAGAGAAGAAGACAAGATGGCGAAACTCTCTTGTAACGTGCGAACACAATTTTGTGTACTCCGCAATAAATTCAGTAA
>NW_012092137.1:27023-28441 GCF_000956235.1 Wasmannia auropunctata | reverse complement strand
TACAATATTAATAAAAACTATTTTGTTCTAGTTACTGACAAAGTATTTACTCGAAGTATTCTGAAAGTAAATCAAAAGTTTTTACATTCATCTACAAATATTTGTAGTAAGTATTAATACTAGGATTATTTACAAAATGCATCAAAAGTTTATTTTAAATCTAACTCTGTGTATTTATTTCTAAAACATAAATCAGATTCAACAGATGTTGCGCAAGCAGAGTGCAGTATAGTTGAAGAAGAAATCGATACACGAGCATTAACAAAACAGCCAGGTATGTTTCTTATTAAAAACTTATTAAATTCACACATATATAAGCTGCAGTTCAGTTGTGACGTCATTACGTTTCACTGAGCATGCTACATGGTCAATGAAATAATTCAAAGCATTTGTAATGTTAAGTGAATCACAGTTTTAGATAAATATATACTTTTGAAGCTTTTATGGATATTTTCTTCAAGACAATGCTAGAGCGAGATTTTCTTGTTGTCTCCATATCTCGATAAATTATTAATGTTATTATGACATATGTAATTACTACACTCTATTTCGAGAGATCGTGTATCAGGCTGGACGAACATTCGTTTTGCACAGAAAATCCTCTCTGTCCACAGCGCTCTACTATTCGTACAGCTTACCAATGATCATGCTCTCCTTATTATGCCTCGTGTGCACAAACTAATATTTCGCCGGATAAAGTGTAAAAAAGCATATATAATTGGTTTATATTGTACAAATAATGAAATGTTTTTAAATACGTTAATAAGTAGTAAAAGATAGAAAAATAAAATAAAGATTAATTATCAAATAAAACAATTCTGTTTAATTATTTAAATAAATCGTACGTATATTGTAATGCACATTCTAATAAATTGAAAACATTGTAGGTTGCAAATCGACATCTTACATAGATTACTAAAAAGATACAAGAGAATCAACAAAACAATGCAGACGCAACATAAAAAGCAGAGGAGAATATTGTTGCAACAAATTTGTCAACTGAAAACTGAAATACGTATGCAAAAATCCCATGCGAAACTATTTAACGATGATCAGATAAAGTTGCTTACTCAAGAATGTAAAAAAATTCCCAAATGGTGTAACACGACTTTATTAAAAGCGTATAAATTAAAGTTTGCATGTGGCAATACTGGTTATAACACACTTATAAAGGAAGGATATCCGTTACCATCTGTGAGAACGTTGACAAGAAAATTGGAAGGGTTGTGCTTTGAGACAGGACATCTGCACGAAGTTTGGGAATTTTTACGTATAAAAATCTCTCATTTCGAAAAAGAAACGGATAAAGATTGCATTCTCGTTTTGGATGAGATGAGTATTACTCCGGGACTTGTTTTTGATAATTCTTGTAATCGGTTCTTAGGTCATGTAACTTTTCCAAAAGATAATAACCAAGA
>NW_012092137.1:22223-26854 GCF_000956235.1 Wasmannia auropunctata | reverse complement strand
GAGACAGCGGTACGAGACACAGGCGTACCCGGCAGCAGAGAACTGGTGAGAGAGGCCATCTTCACAAGGAAAGGAGAAGCCTTGCGTCCACAATTACGCAAGCTTCAATATTCGCAATTGAAGTAGCAATAAAGAGCAAGCTACTCTTGTTGAACAAGAATTCAGTCGCAATCAAGCCTTCGTTATCAAGACACGCAGGCTTCCTTACATACGCAATACAAAACGAAGAACGACAGTGGTGCAGAGCAATCGGCAAATCAGCATTTTACATGAGACGATTCATCTAGACAAGACAAAATTCGAGGGCATCATCAAACAAAGCACATCCTAGAGGCGGAACAAGGGTACCAGAATTTCTATAGAGAAGAACCGCCGCCATCTTGATAAGCGGCATAAACCAGCAGCACTCAAGTCACTAGCCAGTCAGTCCGTGAAGCAGTAGTAGAGCTACGAGTGCGAGTGCATGGGGGGCGCTGGCGTGCTAGTCGTGGGTCGGTAGGTGAGCAACTCCTTGTCAACTAACCTCATCCTAATACGCGTGATTGTTGACGGTTGATCTGTGCAATGGAGGCATTAATAAAAAGACGTGGTCAAATGAAAAGTAGAGTTACCGTATTCAAAACAGCCATTAATAAAGTGATAGCTAATTCACCAGACAAGACACAAGCAATAGATCATATAAAGAAGTTAGAGATAATCGAGCGCCTTAAGCTTATACGAGAAACATATTGCAAATACGACGAGATACAATCGCAAATCGACGAACTTAGTGAAAACGAGCAAGATACAATAGAATATCGGGAAAGGTTCAAAGAAGAGTATTATAACGTAGTAGCACAGGCCGAAATGTTACTTGCTCGTGATAGTATAACGGAGATGCTCGGTGCGGCCAATATCGAGGTTCAAAATGCGCAGTCAGCGATATCGCTTACTCAAGAACAAGCTAATCTTTTGAATCCCCCTAATGTTGCGAGACAAGCAAATCAAAATATTATCTTTAAGGCGCCGGGCATTAGGTTACAGACTATCGAATTACCTAAACTCAATGGAGATATAGCGGAATGGCTCGGTTTTCGTGATACATTTCTGTCACTTATACATAGCAACGAAACGATAAGTCCAATCCAGAAGTTTCATTATCTTAGGGCCGCATTGGAAGGCAATGCAGCACAAATCATAAAGTCATTAGAATTTTCAGTTATAAATTACAATGTGGCTTGGGAAACAATATGTAATCGCTTCAACAATAAAAGATTGTTAACCCACAACCACATTAAGGCGATTTTCAAGATTAAATATATGCAAGAAGAGTCTCCTAGTCAGATTCGTGAGATAGTAGATAAAATTAACAAGTACTTAAGAGCTTTGAATGCGTTAGGGCAATCAACTGAACATTGGGACGCGTTACTCATTTATTTAATTTCATCGAGATTGGATAACATTACAGCGAGAGAATGGGAAAAACAGTGCGCAGATAATGAGCTTCCGAGTTTAGAAGAGTTTAGAGAGTTTCTTAACTCGCGGGCAAGTCTATTAGAGACATTAGAATTAAATAATAAGAAAGGGACACATATATCTATGAAGGTAAATCGTAACAAATCAAAATCGTTTTTAATTCAGAAGCAAACTTGTGCAAATTGTAATGAAACACATTATATACAGAATTGTCCTAAATTCCTAGAGCTTACACCACAAAAAAGAGCAGAATATTTAAAAAACGCAAAACTATGTCTTAATTGCTTGAAACCAGGACACTATATTAAGGATTGCAGGGCTGGTCCGTGCAGACAATGCACAGGTAAACATAACACCTTAATATATTTTGAGAAGCCTTCATCAGCACAGCCAGCGGAGAGCAAGGAGGGCACCACTGAATCTAAGGTATTGTTTGTGTATAATCAAGGCAACAATATTCATGTTTTGTTATCGACGGCAGTCGTACTTGTTAAGGACAAGCAAGGTAACATGCACAAGGCTCGTGCTATCCTTGATCCTGGATCACAATCCAGTTTAATTACGAACAATTTTTGTAAGAAGTTAAAGTTAGAAAGATCTGAAGTACGTATTAATTTAGAAGCTGTTAACAACGCAGCGTGTCAAATAAAACACAAGTGTGATATTGTTGTGTCAGCATGCCACTTTAATTTTGAATTTACTTTACCATGTCTTATCATTCCAGAGATAACCGGACCGTTGCCGAACGTTAGACTAGATAAGCAGAGTTTTTAAATACCTTCTAATATTAAATTGGTAGATCCCTCTTTTCATATACCAGCCAGGATAGATATTCTTTTGGGAGCAGATTGCTTCTGGAACTTACTCTGTGTAGGACAGATCAAGATAGGAAAAGAACAACTTACATTGCAGAAAACAAAATTAGGCTGGTTAGCAGCAGGACTATTAATGACTCAACCTACAAATGTAGTACGTTATAATTTAAGTAAGTGTGTCGATATAAGCGAACAAATTGCTAAGTTTTGGGAACTCGAAGAAGGTTTCAATCAAAGAGTTTTTTCTCAAGAAGAAAAAGAATGTGAATCACATTTCTCCAGCACACATAGACGCGAGAAGGGTAGATTTGTAGTTAAAATTCCCTTAAAGAAAGATTCATGCGCCTTAGGTGAGTCTTACGGTAAAGCACTAAAACGTCTAGTTAATCTCGAAACAAGGCTACGCAAAGATTCTACAATTAGAGAACAGTATATAACATTTCTACAAGAGTATAAGGAATTAGATCATATGAGGAGAATAGAAAGTAATCAAATAAACAAGTCTGCTTATTATCTTCCGCACCATTGTGTAATTCGGGATGAAAGCTTAACGATAAAGATCCGTGTTGTTTTTGATGCGTCCGCAGCGACTGATAATGGGGTTTTGTTAAATGATATACAAATGGTAGGTCCTACATTGTAGGACGACTTATTCGCGATACTTATTAGATTCAGAGCACATACATACGTAATATTGGCGGACATAGAAAAAATGTTTAGGCAGATACTTATAGCACCTGAGCAGCGCTTCCTACAGAGAATATTGTGGCGCGAGGATACAAAGGATCCTGTACAAGTGTTTGAATTAAACACTCTTACTTATGGTATTGCTTCAGCACCATACCTAGCCACTAGATGTTTAATAGAATTAGCTAACGAAAATGAATCGCAATTTCCAGAAATAGCAAGGATTATAAGGAAGGATTTTTATATCGATGACCTTATAACCGGGGCTGATACCATGGAAGAGGCAACAAATATAGTACATGAGATTTCGCGTATATTAGCATTTGCAGGATTTAAACTTCGCAAATGGATTTCGAATGAACCTGCTATAATTCGAGACGTTCCATTAGAAGATCAAATTCTAAGCTATACTAAATTTACCGACGGTGATCAAATTAAAACTCTTGGCTTAGTATGGCAGGCACATCATGATAGATTAATGTATACCACAAGGGATTTACCACAAACGAAGGTAACTAAAAGAAAAATACTTTCTGAAATATCACAGATATTTGATCCTCTAGGCCTTTTAAGTCCATGTACTATTATGTCCATGTACATGTCTATTATTGCAAAAACGTTATTACAAAGTTTATGGCTACACAAACTTACGTGGGATGAATCACTTCCACATGATTTGCATTCTAAATGGATATCCTTTCGAGCGCAATTAAAGAATTTAAATTACCGCGACCTGTAATTTGTAAAGATTATAAGGAGTTACAATTACACGGTTTCGCGGACGCATCACAAAATGCATATGGTGCATGCATCTATATAAGATCAACAGGGCAACATTAACGTTCATTTGTTGTGTTCTAAAACTAGAGTAGCTCCACTTAAATCACAGACGATACCGCGATTAGAGCTGTGCGCAGCTGTTGTACTAGCTCATTTAGTAAAAAAGGTTGTTGAATCATTGGATAAGTCATTCAATAGAATTATTTACTGGAGTGATTCTTCAATAGTGCTGGATACGTATGCAAGCGAACAAGTTACAAATATTTGTATCGAACCGTGTATCAGAGATACAACAATTAACAGATTACAATAGTTGCCGACAAAGGAAAACCCAGCCGACTTATTATCTCGAGGATTGTCGGCAGATCTTTTGACAGAATCAAAACTATGGTGACATGGTCCATGCTTTTTATCAAATTCGGAACAAGAATGGCCAGTTTAGCCAGAATTTAAGACCAATAACTTAGAACTAAGAAAGACGGTCTGTACTTTAAGGTTAAAACCAGAAACAGATTCGTCTTTATTTACGATCACAGCAAATTTAAACCGTCTTGTACGCATTGTTGCATATTGTAAGAGATTCATAGAGAACTGTAGACATCGCGATAAACATAGGTCGGGAATTCTTACAGTTATAGAATTAAAGGATGCGTTATATACACTCGCCAAATTATCCCAAGCGCAATCCTTCGCTACTGAAATTCAAAGTCTAAAAGAAGGTGAGCGAATTACGAAGGGGAAATTACTTTACTTAATCCCTTTCTTGACAGTACGGGTCTCTTGCGGGTCGGTGAAAGACTTAAGAATTCAGAATTTACTATAGATAAGAAACACCCAATAGTTATATCCGCGGAACATCAATTTACTAAGACGCTCTTCTTGACCGAACATTTG
>NW_012092137.1:13420-18153 GCF_000956235.1 Wasmannia auropunctata | reverse complement strand
GATGGCAAAGATGCTGCTGGTAATGACGTCATTTGTGCCACAAAACAATCCTATTTATTCGAAAAGATTAAAACTTTTACTTTTACAGACGATAGCGATAATGATAAAGAGTATAATTATCCGGACGATTTGGACGTAAACAATGATTTGGTTAATTTTGTAGATAACATTAGAGAACAGGCTGAATGTAAAGTAAATGAAAGTGTAGAAACTGATAGGTACAACGCTTTTTATTGTCCTGAACTTGTAAACTATTTAGTCAAATTAGCAAAACATTTTCCTATTTAGACAGATATAATGACAGGATATTTTCCTTCATCATCCAGTGTAGCAACATCTTCTAGACGCGAAGCCTATTTTAAAGATTTAAAACATTCAGATTTGGGAATAGATTACAAACCAATGCGCCCTGATAAGTTTGTTGTTCGTCATATCGAATCAATCGAAAGTATATCGAAATTAGAACATGCTGCAATTAAACGTGTAAATGAAAAAATTGCATTGGCAGAAGACAATAATAAAACAGCGAAAAAAAGCAAAGTTGAGTTTAATATGTCAGATGAAGAAACAGAAAGTATTGTTAATAACTATAATTATTTAACAGAACAAGAAAACTGGAAAGGTTTAAATATTGAAGCAAGAAAATCAAAGAAATCGGAAGGACAAATTCAAGCTGACAAACAAGTAATGAATGATTTTACGAAGAGTTCAATTACAATTTCAGAAATAGACTTAGATAAAAATATTAATAACGAAAATAAGGAAAATAAATTAGTAAGCAAAAAAAATAAAACTAAACCTAAACAAAAGCCACTAACTGAAAACAAAGTTAATCGCCAAAGGGGTAAATATTTGAAGCAATGTCCGGATATACAACTTATATGTGACAGACCGTTGAGAAAACGAAAGGACGAAATATTGAGAAATGGAAGCAGCTGCAACGTAGTCATTATTAATAGACAAAAAATATATATTAAAAACACATGTGCTTTCGATTCGTTAGCTAAAATATTAACATTTGCGTATTGTAATTATTCGACATTTAAAAATTGTTTAGACGAAAATTCGGAAAATTTATTTTTAACTTTTATAAAAAAAATATGCTAACGAAGGAATTAATAACTTGCTTTATCAAGAACGAGCTGCGATTTTATGCACCATTTTTGAAATGCATAATAACATTGTTGATTGTACAACTAATCCTAATTTTTTGCTAAATAAATTAATGGCAGATTTACCAATTTTTGAAGAAGTAAGAAAGTGTATAAACTATGAAATTAAATTTAAGAAATTATTTGTTATAGACGTAAATGAAATACAATTGGTAAATGAAGATTTCAAACAAATGTTTCTTAATTTTATTTCACATTTTTTTAGCATAGATACAGCCACATGTAAATCTTGTCAATCACAAGTGCAAATTAGCAAAATAACGCAATTATATTTGTTTTTTGATCCCGAAATCTTCTTCCAGATGAATAAAATTAAATATCCACGTGGAATAAATTTCAGTGATATTCCTGAAAAAATTAATGTACAAAACAAAACATACATTTTAGCTGGTATTGTACGTTATCTTTCTGGACATTTTACATCATTTTCTCGTAGCATAACCGGTACATGGAGAGAACATGATGACATGTGCAATAAATTTCATTTTGTTACAAATCCATGTAAAATACAAATACGTCCATGTACTATTATTTTTATAAGAGTATAATATATATAAAACATTATATTTTAATTAATATATTAACAAGTATTTGATATAATTTTTATTTATTAAATTGTGTTGGTTTTAATTTTACTTTTCAAATTATTTTAGTTTTGTGTTACTATAATATAAAGTTGTCATGCTTCTTCCCACATATATGATTTTCGGTTTAATTTTTATGTACTATTTAAGTACTATTATTTATACGATATTTTATGTCGCGCAATATTAAAATAATGTTGGAGAACAATAAGCAAATTTTTATAAAATAACATTCTTATTATTTTAAAATTGTATGTGAAAAATTTTCCAGTTATGCATTATCGACATTGTCTGTATTCTTTAAGTAAATAAAATATTACATAACATTTATTTTTAATTTTAAATTTAATTTTAAATAGTTTTTCTTACTCCGTTTAAATAAATTTAACACTATGAATTTATTTTAAAATATTGGTTTACATGTTAAAAAAGCATGTAGATACTATAATTCTACTTTATTTTTAACTTTGACATCTTAATATTGATATAAGAGTATAGTTGATGTACGTGTAAGTAGTATAAAAGAGTGCGTGCGTGCATATGTGTGTGTGTGTGTGTGTGTGTGTGTATGTATGTGCGCGCGTGCGTGCAATGAACACTGTAGTGCGACAATACTTGCAATAATTTTTTGTGTACCATTTATGTACTATTTATATAGTAATAAACAAGTGTTTATAAACAAATGTGGATAAATTGTGGACAATCGATTTCCGTATGCAAATTAAAGATAAACGCACTTATGAGTGCTCATGAGTTACAATGTTTGATCTTACTTTTCATTTATTTATAATTCCGTTTAACAAAGTAAATAAAAAATAATTATTTGTGAACATATGCGATTAAATTGTGGACAATCGAATCCCGTATGTAATTTGAAGATAAATACACTTATGAGTGTTTTTGACAAAATTTGCTCTAATTTTTTTTTGTTTATAATTTTTTGTAACAAGGTGGACAAAAAACGATTATTGTTGGACAAATGCGGACAAATTGTGGACAATCGAATCCCGTATGTAATTTTTTTTTAAACGCACTTAGGGGTGCTAACGTTAAAAAAAATTTTTTTTTCATTTATTTCCAAAAGTGGACAAAAAATTATTATTATTGGACAAATATAAACAAATAATGGACAATCGAATGCCGTATAGATTTTGTCAAAAGTCGCACTTAGAGGTGCTAACGTAAAAAAAAAATTTTTTTTTTTTTAATTTTTTCCAAAGGTGGACAAAAAATTATTATTATTGGACAAATATAAACAAATAATGGACAATCGAATGCCGTATAGATTTTGTCAAAAGTCGCACTTAGGGGTGCTAACGTTAAAAAAAATTTTTTTTTTAATTTTTTTCCAAAGGTGGACAAAAAATTATTATTATTGGACAAATATGGACAAATAATGGACAATCTAATGCCATATAGATTTTGTCAAAAGTCGCACTTAGGGCCCTTAGGGGTGCCAATTTCACGCAGCTTATTGACAATGATGATAATGATGATAATGATGATTAATTAATTAATACAACATAGCAAACTTTTATAATTTTAGTGTTGATTTATCTATACATTTGTATGTCCATTCATCCTACATTTCCTAAAAAATAACTAACTTTTGCAAACTTTGTTTAGACTAATAGATGTCCAAGTATCGTAGTTTTATTAAGGTAAAAGTATAAAATTAGTTGATTATAAATGATTTAAAAGATTAAAAGTAATATTTTTTAATATAGTTCTTTAATTATAATAATTGTTCGTTGTACTTATATGTATATTTGGTTGTAAAAAATTATTAGTATTCTTGTATATACATATTTATATTAAAAATTTCAATAATAAATACAGATTGATTTTATGTATTGAATTTTTAATAAATCTTGTTAATTAATTTTGTAAAATAATATTTATATTAAAGACTATACGTATTTTTGTATTTTAATAAAATATCTCGACGTAAAATATATTGTTCTTCTTCTGAAGAAGAGATCTTTCAAAAATAATGTCGTGAAAGAAAAGCTCAAAATTAATATAATCGTCGACAGAATGCAAAAAAAATTAATAAAAGTAATATAGTAATTAGTTCAATATCTGATAATTGTATTGCTGGTACATCATTTCCTAATCATGAAACACAATGCATTGCAAGTGTAATTTGTCCAATATCTGATATTAATTGTATTGCCAGTACATTATCTACACTATCACCAATCATGTAAACCAATATGCTACAAGTGAAGTTAATACAATATCTGAAACTATTTGTATTACCAGTACTTCATCTACTAATCCAACAGTACAACATGTTACAAATGCAGTTAATTCAATATCTAATTCTATTCAATATTAATTCTATTGTCAGTTCATCACTACTAATTACGTAATACAACAGACTACAAATGCAGAAATTCAATTTCGTTATCGATTACGTAAAAAAGGACAAACTTATTTAGATGTTAATAATATAATGTTAACTGATAATTTAGTTGAATATTATATTGGTCCTATGGATGTATTATGTGTGCATTGTAATGCTAAACATTTCGCTGCTGAAAAAATTAGCAATAGAGGAAACTCATTTCATGATTGTTGTAATCATGAAGAAGTACATCTTGAATCGTTACCTAAATCTTCTTATTTTTTACTTACTTTATTTGATGGCAGTCATGTAAAATATAATCATTTTTTTCAATATATTCGTAATTATAACAGCTCATTTTCAGTTGCATCATTTAATGCTAATTTGGTTAATTTTCAAAATAGACAACCTGGTCCATATTGCTTTAAAATACAGGAACAAATATATTATCAAATTAATACGGCAATATGTCCTGCGCAAAATGAAAATCCTACTTATGGCCAGCTTTTTATTATAGATTCAAATGAAGCTATAGATTATCGTCTTAACGATAATTTAAATCTTGATTTTGAAATTGTACAAAATCTGGAGTATATTATGCGTGAATGTTATGTTTTCGCTCAATCA
>NW_012092137.1:6902-8710 GCF_000956235.1 Wasmannia auropunctata | reverse complement strand
TGAAGTTAAAATATTTAATAGATTATTTGTTATAACAATTTTTGTGCTGGGGTGCAATCCACCCCAGTGTGTCAAGCACGTCACGCCACAGAAGTGTGGCAAGTAAGGGTTAAGATCAAATTGTATCATTATGTTAATAAGAAATCTTAATATAAATGAAGGATTTTGTAATGATACTCGATTAATGGTTTTAGAACTTAGATATCATTTATTAAAATGTAAGATTTTAACGGGTGATAAAATTGTTGTACCTCTCGGTGCAACAAGGAATAATTTTTGGGATCGGTCCGCCTGAAGGGTAAGGACCCACGAGGGAACGCAGTGTATGAGCTGGGACACAGTCACTTGACCCTGTTCTACGGTTAATTAACTTTATTTCCCCTATTTGGGTACAAATAGTTCTCCGATAATATTATAACTATGTTCCCGTTTCACCATTAAGGTCGTGACTATGTATATGTTCACGTTCGCGGCTGTCTTCCTGGCACCCGGTGTCGTGCAACTTGATCGCGGCGCGTAACGTCGGTTTTACTTTCTCAATCGAACTTTTTCCGGGCGCACGATTAGGCAGCCCCTTATATAGGATTTTCCCGGTATCCTATTTCCTTCGCGATGGTCCGCAATCGGACCATATTTGGGCATGGGAAGTCAGGTGTCGTCTTCCCATGCGACCTTTGATTTGCACTCGCTCGCGAGGAATTCGCGAGCTTGCATTCTTGCATTCTTGCATTTCCGCTCGCTGCTGTGCATGCGTTGCCGAAATGCAAGATTTATCGCGCGTTAGCCTTTGGGCTATAACAAAATTGGAGATATTGTATTTTTAAATCGCATAACATTATATTGTGAAAATGTGTATCATTTTACATTTAAAAGAAGACAATTTCCGATTAAATTAGCTTTTGCTATGACGATTAACAAATCACAAGGACAGACGTTTGATGAAATAGGAATTGATCTTCGTAAAGATGTTTTTAATCACGGACAACTTATCGCATTTTCACGAGTTAGTTCCTGGCAAGCATTAAAAATATATCTTGGTAATCAACGAAATAACAGATGTATTAAAAATTATGTATATAAAGAAATATATTTTTAAAAAATTACAAAATATTTTTAATAAATTCTAATATAAGGAATATAAAACATAGTTATAAATGTATAATATTTTTAACATGATATACTATAATAATAATATATTATAATATACAGGGTGTTCCATTTTAATCGATCAACTCAAATATTTGTTAAACAGTACATTTTAGGCAAAAATGTTTCAGACAAAAATTTTGAAATTTTAAGAGGGTCATAAGATGATAACATATATTGATTTGATCCTAAGTAGCGTCGTCAAAATCAAGATAATGTTACTTTGAATTTTTTTAATGGAATTCCCCATTTTTCATTGCATATTCTTGTAGTTTTATTTCGAGAGCTTTTCAAGACATATAGATAATATGTTTTTTGATTAAGTAAATCTCAAGTTATACAGCTTGAAAGTTACAGTACCATCGGCATTATCCAAAGTGTAAGAACAATGGCTGAAATCTTTTGAATGTTATTCATTATAAGCTTGACAACATATGTCAAAATCATGATTATTGGAGAATGTTTCTCTTTTTTCAAAAAATTAAAATAATTAAAAAAATTTTTTTTTAATAAATATTTTATTGTCAAATATTAATTTTTTTTTCTTTTAAAAACTATTATACTATTTACTATATACTATTTTACTATTTACTATTTATTATAATCAGAAAATTGTAAACTTTTATACAAAGCTCCCATAAGTCAAATTTTCATATGTTAAT
>NW_012092137.1:0-3254 GCF_000956235.1 Wasmannia auropunctata | reverse complement strand
GTACTAATCGATCACCATCGATAGTTGACAAGTTCGGTCGGTGGCGCCTCGCGGTGATAATTGGAGCAATTGTCTATCACGCGGTTGTATGTACAAACGGAAGGAGAAAGTACGATAAACTTTATATTCCAATAAATGATAGTTAACAATAGCCATTTTGGCGAGGAGCACAACGATAAAAAGTCGAAAAGTTCGAAATAATTGATATACAGGGTATCTCGAGAAGTATAGCAACCCTTCAATATTTCGAAAACTAAGCGTTTTTGAGAAAAATGTTCTGGATAAAAGTTGTACGACTTAAGAGAATCTATTTTATGATTTTATCAATTTGACCTTGGGCGGCGTCACTAAGGTCAAGTAAAGAACACATTAAATTTTTTTAAATAAAATACCCTATTTTTTTATTTCAAAATTTAATAGCTGGTGTCAAAAGCTTTCTAAAACATTTAGATAAAATATTTTTTGTAGTTAAGTAAATCTCACTCATTGTCATTTCAGATCTGTGAAAGAATTTACTTTTGTTTTTCTGAATCCTTTGTTATAGTCTACTGATATTCTATATCTGATTTGGCGTAATGCCCAAAAGATATTTTTCCATCGAAACATCTTGTTGAAGCTGCGGTTGCAGAAACTATTTGTGAATACAATGAAGGATGCAGAAAAACAACAGTAAATTCTTTCAGATTCTGGAATGACAATAAGTGCGTCATTAGCGGAAATCGGGCAAAAGTGGAATAAAAAACGGATGCTTAGATATCAAGAGAGAACGAAAGCGATGTTCAAACGTACTAGAAAAATAATACGAATTACACAGTTATAAAGAGAACAGGCTTTACATCAAGAAGAAGGTCTAACATATAATGCAGAAAGTTTTTGAAAAAAATTTATAGTAATAAAAAAATTAAAATACAATCATTCAATATTTATTATTCCGAGTTTTCTTATACACTGGTCCAAAAAATTAAAGGATTACCTATTCTATCCTCTAAAAATAGGCAAATTTTAAGATAGAGCAACTTCGTCAAAAATTATTGTAACGAGATTTTTAAGAAAACATTTTACAGCTTGAAATCTCCACCTTTCAAGTTGATATTTTAGAAAAAGGTTATCATTTTGTGTACCCTTTCACATCCTACAACTTTTGTCTAAAACATTTTTTTCCAAAATGCTTTCCTAAAAGTTATTTGCATGCAAAGATCCGTTTTGAAAAACACGGTATAAAATGATAACTTTATTGAGACTTCATAACTTGGCAATAAAGAGTAAGATCAATTTGAAAGTTTCAGAGGATTAGTATCTCATGGTTTACTATCATTTATCATTAAAATAAAGTCCAGAATCGAGGGTAAGAATACAGGCCATTTTTGGCCTATTTTTAGGGTCACTCTTTTTGTTTGAAACTACTGGTAATTGATTTTTGTGTGAATGTCCCTCCTTAAGAACAAAAATTTATTTAAAAAATAAATTTAGGTTTTTTAAATTAATAGAATTAGTAAAATAATTTAAATTTTATTATATGCATAAACATTGTCAATAATAACAATTTTTGTAATATATAATACTAAAAATTCCATTTATAAGTAATCTATTATAAGAGTTGCCACAGAAAATAAATTTTGAAATTCCCTGATTTTTTCATGTTTTTCAGACGACAGTGGAAAATTTTCTATGACCATTAACAAATATGTAATTCTAAATTTTAATGTTTAGAATTGTAAGAAAGGTAGTTTATATTATTAGAACTATTAAAAGCAACACACAAATTTAGAAGTTTTACAACATAATATAATCTCAAATGCAAATTCAAGCCAACAAATTATTAACATCACTTTGATATGCATTAAATTATAGAAACATTCCTTTGATGTAATTGAATTTTCCGTTGCTTGGAGATTAGATAAAAACTTAGTTGTAAAAACAGAAAGACTTCTGAAGACATTTCTATACCGTTCAATTGTTCTTAATTACCTCAACCGAGTTTTAATATCGCTAAATATTCAGACGAATATTTTCGAATGTGATAATAGAGAGAAATCAATAATAAAACTGTAATTTTCGAAAATTTTTTCCTTTTTCATATATGTAAAATGATTTCATTTGCATTCTGTTATTGTTTATACTTTAATTTTGGAAACGGATTTTAAAATTTGAAAAACAATACATACAAACAATACGAAAACATTTTACAAAAATTATTGCGTTTTGTCAGTAAAATAGATGAAACAACTTTAGCAAACAAACTTTAGCATTTCCTTAAGGGAATTGTGAGAAAAATTCAAAATTATAGACTCATTTATAACTTTCCCTGCCTAACTTGAATTTCCATGACATTTCCCGATTTTCTAGATCTGTGGGAACCCTGAGTATTCAGTTGATTATTTAGATCTTGTTAGTCAGTATAAAATTATATAGATGTTTAAATTGTTTCTTGCACATCGTCTGCAGCAGTATTAATAATATAATCTTCATTTTCTGATAATGTATTATCTGCATCCCAGATAATGTTGATATTTTCGAATTAATTGTGGAATAACAATATTGTTGTAACATGCCATACCAATTAAAAGAATTACAAAACCAATGAACTATGTTAAGTTTTACAATGTTTTTTTGTTACATATATTAATATTACTAATAATTATTTATAAATATATACGTAAAATGTAAAAAAAGCTTTATACATATATGTTTCTTTCACACAGCATATATTATGTCGTACATTATTTCATTCAATCGAAGTATAAATTGTCCTATATTCATGCATACTAAATAATAAATATAATTTTAATTAAAAAAATATATATATGTATGTCTATATATGCTGATTTTTAATTGAAATTATATTTATTCATATGCATGAATAAATATATCTCCTTTAAATTTATCTTAACGAAAAGCTAAAATATAGATATATAATTATTCTATGTTTATTTGTTCTTGATGATGGAAAAGACATAAGAATTATGATCACTTCGAATCGTAAGACTACAGATCTTGTTAGTCAGTAAAATTATATAGATGTTTATATTGTTTCTTGCACATCGTCTGCAGCAGTATTAATAATATGATCTTCATTTTCTGATAATGTATGGCGTCCCAGATAATATCGATATTTTCGAATTAATTGTGGAATAACAATATTGTTGTAACATGCCATACCAATTAAAAGAATTACAAAACCAATGAGCTACAATGAAAAATTTTACAATGTTTTTTGTTATATATATTAATATTACTAATAATTATTTTTTTAA
>NW_012092136.1:0-394 GCF_000956235.1 Wasmannia auropunctata | reverse complement strand
ACGTGTGCTCTTCCGATCTTGAACCAATTTAACGATCAAATTTTGCGGAATACGTTTGCTGTATATTTTATAAATAAAAAGGAGATATATACGCATACGCTCGGAAACATTTTGTTATCATGTTACATTTATCTGTCGGAATAATACAATATGGTGATAAAATACTGGTTAAACATTGCTTAAAAATGTTTACTCATCCAATTGTAAAACGAATACACGTGCAGTTTGGTAACGTTGCTAATAAAAAATATAGCAAGCAATGGTATCATCACATATTCCTGCCACATTGTAATTGATATTGAAAGACTGATTATCGCAAGCATATAAATGTTCTTCCGCTTAAATTAGTTTATGTGAAAACTGAAAGCACTTTTTATCAGTCTCACCTCATTTT
>NW_012092135.1:5394-5981 GCF_000956235.1 Wasmannia auropunctata | reverse complement strand
TTAAGCATACAAGCATATAAAGTAACGTTGCATCACCAGATTTTAATTCTAACGCTCTCTACAATTACAAATTACAATAATAAAGGATAATAATGATGTTGAAATCTTGTGGTGTTTTAGTAGAGCCATTTATAAGATGTCTTTAATGGCCAGTGACGTAGAAGCGCAAAAGTTAACTTATGAAGGATACGATTTGATACGTATGGCTCTTGACATTCAAGAAGATCTCTATGTGCATAAATGGATGTCTATATTTCTCAATGGGAAGAGTTTTCTGGAGGATACAAAAGCGAATATAAAAAATCATATAATATTAAAAAACATATGGAGGTAAGATATTTGATAAATAATATGAATATTAATTTGCAATTCAAATATTGAAATATATTTTGTAAAAAATATGAAAATGATGTCGCAAATTATCATGATTATCGTACGATATTAATCCTATAAGATACATAAAGATGTAGAGATGAGTAAAGCACATTGTACATTCTACTATTTAAGAATTTTACTATAAATAATCTTTTAGCAGAGTAGCGAATCGACTAGATCGGAAGAGCACACGTCTGAACTCCAGTCACTTA
>NW_012092135.1:0-3791 GCF_000956235.1 Wasmannia auropunctata | reverse complement strand
ACGTGTGCTCTTCCGATCTATCGGTTTTATTTTTATCATAAAAATTACAAAAAATTTTCTTAAACTTACCTAAACAATGTTTACAACATATATTTTTTTCATTAAAATCGATCCAGCCGTTTCCGAGAAAAATCACTTTTTTTATTTTGCTTTCTCCTCTATAACTCCTAAAAAAATGCAATTTTAAGGCTAATTTTTTAGGAAGTTTTATATCTCAGGGGGCCAACTAATGACACCAATTTGAGCTCGATTGGTGCGGGGGCAGATTTTGATGCTTATTCCGCTATGCCCTTTACAAAATAACCTTCCTGGTTTGATTATATAGGTTTAATTATTTATTAGTTTATTTTTTTATTACATTTAAATCTATGTAATTTATGTTTCGGTCTTAATTCTGAAATCCTAAAATTTAGCCAATAGAGCTGCAGTTCTAATCGAAATCTGTATTCTCATTGGTTGAATTTTAGGATTTTAGGATTAGGACCGAAGCATAATCCGGGGATTACCCTGCTCTGGTTTGGTTACGTTGATTTAATCAATTAAAAAAATTATGATATCAAAAGATTTGATATTGAGGTATCGATACTTTTATGTCCGATATTTTAGAGTACCGATACTGTGGTTTACGATACATATCGATACGAAATATCATATACATCCAAAAGTATCATGCATCCCTAGATACAATATTTGCGTCAGAGAGGATCCTGAGAGCGGCCATGCCCGCGATTTAGCTGCGATAGACGATTGAGCTGGTTTCAGCGCCTCTGGAAAGTGGACATTGAACTACGTAGCCAATGTCCACGATTTTATCGGTTATGTCTACGATCTTTTGGTGGTGATCCGTGCTATGTCCACGGTTGTGTTCCGTGCTATGTGCAGGAATGCGTGTAGGTTAGATAGACAAGAACGGACATCAATCTCGGTCGTCCTTGTCTCACCATCAGTTAACAAACACGGAGCTCGAGCGGCGAGTTGTTTGTCTCACGGACACACTCCCTTCTCTCCCGTGCCGTTTTTTTTGTCTCGCTGCGTTACTGAAATGTAGAAAGAGAATTTCGGGCGATTTCTGTCAGCGAGATGAAAAATAGCAATTTTGATATATAAATGTTAAATGCTGTCGTGACACGCGTGTATATGATTATGCATAACAAATACGCGCGGGTTGAATACATTGTACAAGGAATAAATAAAAATTACTATAATAAGAGAAATGATGTTTGACTCTTTTGATTTTTTCGCTCGCAAGTGATTTTATGTAAAGATTAGCTATTTATATTTTTTTTATTTAAATAAATCACAAATGCTATATCAGTAGGTTCTGAACAGGTACTCTCGTAAAGTTCCTTTGGCTCGGCGGCAACGCGCATGTCTCGTAATAGCGAGATCGCTGCGTGCCGGTTCGAGCTTCGAAAAGTTTTTCTTTTTCAAATTAAAATTTAATTTTAACAAAAAAAATGTAATAATAAATCACGCAGATTTAAACATTTTGTCTTTTTATTTCTCATAAAAAAAGTTGTACATATATTTTCCCTTATTTATTTTACTCACCGTAAAAATATAATTTCTACATTTAGAAATGTTAGAATATTATGAGTAATTTGATGTAGGGCAATTGGTCGTAAAATTCTTACACTTCTAAATGTAGAAATGTTATTTTTAATACATAACAATTTAGAAATTTAAATTTCATGACAGTGAATGTAATAAAAAAAGCAAAAATGTATGTACAATTTTTTTAGGGAAAATAAATGGATAAAATGTCTAAATCCGGGTGATTTATTATTATTACTTTTTTTTTTGGTTCAATTGCAAATTTTCTTTGGAGAAAAAAATGTATTCGGCGATACTCGCAGCAGTCTTATCTCGCGAATCAGACACGCCGCCGCCGCCCGAGTCAATGTACGATTAAACAGATCGATGAACTTATATATTTATCTATTCATAATCCCATTTTGGATGTTTTCTATGATAAAGCAAAAATAATTTTTTTGTTCAATAAATCTTATTGTTAGTGCCAAGATTTGTCAATAAAAAATGTTTTTTATTAAAATCAGGTTATAAATACAAATAAAAGTATAGAAACGTAATATATTAACATTTTTTTATTTAAAATATTTTTATTTTTTTTGTAATTTATGTTTCACTACTTACGGACATAACATTACAAAATACTATTAATTATTTAGGTCAAACACACACACACACATGCACACGCACACGCACACGCACACATGCACACACACAGACACATACTTCCACGCAACACGTGTATGATGCACAGATTCCGTAAAATTAGTTATAATAGTATCACAATTCGTATAATTTTTTTAAACATATGTACATATACGTGCACGTGAATTGATTTATATCTGCATCATACACACGGATGAGAATCTTAGCAGCTTAAATAGCTGGGCCCCTTCACCACGTCAAGATGATTCTCTTAAAGGGGAAAAATGGGAAAGAGCAAAATTTTAAACGTATGTTAAAAAAAATTCAAAATTCTTCAAAACCAAAAATTAAAAATAATGTTGGTAATATTGATTTTAATGAGCATGTCGTAAAGATCGCAATCACAATTGAAATAATTGCATAAATCTAAGACTAGCAGATTTCATCACAGGGAAATTTACATAGTAAATTTCCTATTGAAATAACTGATAATATCAGTTATTTGTCTTGTCATTCTTCTGCTTTCAGAAGCGTTTTTGTTAAGGTTTTAGCGTTGCGGTGTCGGGATCTCGGATTTCGATGGGGTGAAAAGAACTGTATATATTCCTTAACTGAACTTTAATGTGTGTGTTTCAAGTACAAAAGGTTGTGTGTCACACACGAGAGCGAGAACAGAAGTCAGAGTGTTCACAGCGGGAAGACCACTAAGTATATAAAAGTAAAGATAGGATAAAGTAGTAAATTATAGATCAGGGACGCCATCTGTTTATCCCTAGCAGGCGAATTGCCCTCTCAACACCAAATTAACCGCTCGACGTTATGTTCATTATTATTGCAATATAATATATCAATCTTTCTTAATAAAGCGCTAGATCTCTCGATACCTCTTCTAGCTAATGCATAAAAAAGAAAAAGGCTTCTGATTTCATACTTTCCTATAAACTTCTCGCCTCTCACCAGATTATGAGCCCAGAAAGATCAACGAGGTAATAATTATCTTCTAGTACGAAAATTGTTCAGGTATATAAAGAGCACGAAAAATAGTACGTACTTTACTCGTAATAAATGACCACTGCACGAAACAGTCAGAGTTAGCCTCAATACACAATGGATTCGAGTGCAAGTGAAAACGTCCAGATCGAAAAACTTATAGAAAGAGAGAATTACGGCCGCGGGAAATTTACTATGAGAGCTTACTTAGAGGCTGCGGACTTTTGGGGCTGCGTAAAAGGCGACGAAGCATATTTAGCTGACAAGGGAAGTGTCAAATTCTGATTTTAATGAAACTTGGTACACTTTGAGGTCACATAAATAGATGAATTTAGAAATTATCAGTTGGTGCTAAAAAACTGTTTAAAGAGATGAAATCACCCCTTGTGTTATGTAAATTAATTTTTTTTCTTTTATTATATTTTGAAAACTATTCAAGATATCAAAAATGTTTTATACAATAGTTTTACTGTAAAATTATTTCTATTCATTTACGTTAATAGAATTTTTTTAATAATTATTTTCAAAAAATTTTTTTAATATAATTATTAAAAAAAATATTAACGTAAATGAATAAAGACAATTTTACTGTAAAACTTTTTGTATACAACATTTTTTGATATCTT
>NW_012092134.1:0-515 GCF_000956235.1 Wasmannia auropunctata | reverse complement strand
GTTTGAGCACTTCAGAAATGTGGGTCTTACACTATAACTTCGTACGAGATTGCTTGCTGTTTTTTGTTAACTGGAATATACGAACAAGCGAATAAATTCGATTTTCGCGAGTGATCTCTTTCTACGAGCGACCGTTTCTCTACTTTTTAATACTTTTTGTATTTGGAGATGCGAGTGTTTTTTTGCAATAACGTAGCATTATAGGAACTATTACAGAATATTACAAAAAATTACATTAATCAAGGACGAGAAAAAACATATTAAAAACAGCCATAGAAAACGTTAAACTCTTTTCTAACATAAGATTAATTTGCGAAGAGCTTTGGACGATAATCGTTGATTTAAATTTCTACGAATAGCGTTACGACGTATTTGTCTTCACATCCAAATGCTTTTACTGCTGCAACTGTTTTATCGGCTCGAACCGCATATTTGAATAAATTGTGCATTTTGAATCACAGTACGAACAGCAGATGGTGATTTCGCGCGGCAGTAGGAAAATTCTTTTTTTTTTT
>NW_012092133.1:0-389 GCF_000956235.1 Wasmannia auropunctata | reverse complement strand
TTTTTTTCACTATAATAGCTTTTGAAAATTAGTTTTTATAAAGTTTTATAAAGTTTTGGTTTAAAGATCCTCAAATCTTCTTAAATATTAAATTTGGAAATTTAAGCATTTTACATATTTAACACGTGAATAATTATTTTCTTTATAAAATTCAGAAATGTCCGAATGATTCTTTGATTCTTGAATCTTTAAATTAATCGTTCTCTTTTTTTAATCTTTTACACAATTATAGCACTTTTCAAGTTTACATTATTTTTATAAAGTTCTATATTAAAATTCTTAAATGTTTAAATATATACAAAATTTGCTTTGACATTTTTTTTTATATTTATACACGTCGGCGAACAAACACGAATAATTATTTTTCTCATAAGTTCTGAATGATTTCT
>NW_012092132.1:0-496 GCF_000956235.1 Wasmannia auropunctata | reverse complement strand
GAAAATGTTAAAAATCTAAATTAATCTGAATCATCAGATTCGTAACGTCAATTTTGACTTATTATTTCAGTCGGTTAAATAAAATGTCAATTTAAAGATACAAAACAAAATTAAATTAAACCATCGTGTCTCTTTATTATTATCATGTCATTTTATAAGAAATTAAAAATTGTTTGTTGTTAAGTACTTCCGCGGCATTGTAACAACATGATAGTACTGTATATTAATAAAAACCGATACACGGAAATTGCGGTTTCAGCATGGTGCGTGTCTTTCGACGAAGGGTTTCAGCACGGGCCAAGGGTGAATTGCAAAGGGCGGTCCAAGGCCATTTATTATCCCCATTATCGTGCTTCTGACCTCACTGTCTGCTCCCTCAGGACTTGAACACACCTATAACATACAATCCCCTTTCACTCTCGACAATGCTGCCCTTGTCTCGCTGTCGAAATATCGTCGACGGCATCGATAGCCTTGGATCCATGTACGATCGTGT
>NW_012092131.1:0-1429 GCF_000956235.1 Wasmannia auropunctata | reverse complement strand
TATGTTTCCTTCTTATTATTATCATTTTTTTGTATTACAAAATAATTTTACAAAAGAAAAAAACATATATGGATATATACGGACATATTTTGCATATAATTATATATTTTTATATATGGTATGTTTTTATATGAACAATTTTTTCCCGGAATTATATATATAATTATATATGTAGGTATATATAATTCGTGAATGCTTTTACAAGAAAACGAGCGTAATACAGATAATATGTAAGTGTATTTATATATTATAAATAATAAATAATATATAATAGCAAATATTATATAATTAGTACTTTTACTTACAATCTGTATACATAGAATTATACGGTGCAACTATAGCACCGAGATAACAACTCGCGTAAACTGGTATAAACCAATTTAATCGATTTTCAGCTGCGATGCCAATTCTATCCCCGATTTTTATCCCGAATTCTTGTAAAAATTTCGCAAACTTCACGCTTTTCTGGAGTAGTTCTCTATATGTCATCTGATTGCCGGTTGGTCCATCAATCTACAAGAAAAAGATATTCTTTTACAATTGTATAAAATTATTATAATTATGAGATATTCTAGAAAAAGTGAAATATAATTTTTTTAATTGAGCTTTACATATTAAATGAATACTCGATTTTTTAAATAATATACAATATATCGAAATATGTTGCGAAAATTATATACAAAAGTCTTACACTAAAATTTAAGTATAAGATACAAATGTGTTTAAAAACTATAATGTATTTAATAATATAACTACACAAAAACTATATTCTTATAACAGTAAAATACATAATTAATTGAATATTGCCCTTTTTAATGTCTTATCTTTTTAAAAAATATTTAATATCTTATAAATTTCTAGTAATCTTATAAATTTCTTGGAATTTAAAAGGAAATTACATAAAAATGCTACGTGCACAAACTAAGTGTTACAAGCCAGTAGTATAAGCGATGCATAATGCAACATTGAAAATTCAAAGAGAGAACTCGCGAATTTCATCTCGAATTTCGATTAGCGCCGGTTACAAAAAAAACTTTCGTTATTTTGGCGCACTTCATTATTACATCTCGAAATTTCGCAGGCAATCGATCTGTAAGTAATTGCCAATTGCTATCATGAGTTTCATGTAAATTATGATACATACTGCATAAACACGATTGTTGTTCTCGCGCAATTTGTTCAATATAACTTCTCCCATAGATGCATTTGGCGTTGGCTCTTCCGGACGACGCTCATATATCTTTCCCATGTTTGCAACAATGCTGCAACGGAGTGGAATTCGTCTGACAAGCAGCGATGTTTCTACCTAAAAATAATTTAATTCTTAAATTAACCTTAGGTGACCATGGGTAATTTTTGATTATTTTCTTCACCACTGCAGGATCTATGAAATCCTTTAACTTTGACACGCTATATCTCTAAACTGAAA
>NW_012092130.1:0-372 GCF_000956235.1 Wasmannia auropunctata | reverse complement strand
TACTAATATTTTTATATTTTTATTATTTAAAGTATAATATTCCAAAAATATTCCAAAAATATAATATTCCAAAAATTTTGTATACCAAAGCTATATATAATGCAACAGACTTTCTCAAAATAATATTTCTAGATAATTTAAATAATTAATTAACTAATATTATTTTATATTACTCAAACTATGAATACATATTCCTATATCAAATAGATTCAACTTTAAAATTCAACTTGAAAAAACTTAAAATTGAACTTTAAAGTTTAACTTTAAAATTTTAATAAAGTTTTTAATTCTTATTTATAAATATTTTATTTTATAATATAATATGCTTTTTAGAATCATATTTAATTCCTCCTGGAATAATGCTGCATATTA
>NW_012092129.1:0-344 GCF_000956235.1 Wasmannia auropunctata | reverse complement strand
GAAACATAAAAAGAAGAGAAATTAGACGAGTATATATGTTATAACATAGAATATTTTGAAAAGTTAATCAGTCCACGGTTTCCAGCACGTGGTGTTTGTTCTCTACGCATACGGCGTGCCGCTACGTAAACAATATTGCGTAACTTATCATTTTCACACATCGAGATTCGAGTCGGTATAAATCGCGTGCCGCTTGCTATATTGTCGGCATTAATTTTCAAGACGTGATCGCGACAAATGCTTATCAGAGGATGCAATTATTCTCTATGATTATTACAATTAGCGATCATTTGCTCGAACGGGTAACTCTCTTGAGATTGAAGACTTGCGAGCGTATCGCGGTG
>NW_012092128.1:0-340 GCF_000956235.1 Wasmannia auropunctata | reverse complement strand
TATATATATATATATATACATACACACGTATCGTTCCCTCTTTCTTTCTCTTTTTCACTCTGTATCCCCCCAGATTCCTCTCCCGCTCTCGGGATTACGACCTCTGTCGCCGTCCGTGATTTGTACCGCTCCGAAGCCAGTCTCCGTTTGGAAAGAGACAAAGAGACGAGAGAGAGAGAGAGAGAGAGAGAGAGAAGGAAAAGAGACATGGAACGGGCGACTCTAATACGCCGACATAAACAAAGTGACCAAAGGAAGAAGAGAATCGGACTAACTGGATCGTTAAATGCCAGAATCGTCGCTGCCATTCGATTTCTCTCTCTCTCTTCCTCTCTCTCTC
>NW_012092127.1:0-341 GCF_000956235.1 Wasmannia auropunctata | reverse complement strand
GAAACGACTTAGTTTCAAAGATACAGAGTGACCAAAGTTTAAGGAAAAATTTTGCTTTTTTTCTCAAAAATTTGAAAAACCACTTGGATTATTTTGATGGAACATACACAAAGCTTTTATCTTTGAAACCAAGTCGTTTCGGACATGTAGTTATATAAAATTTTCGTTCGAATTTTCGTCTTGAATTTGTGTGAGAAATTATCCTTTAAAATATACTTTTTACATTATTTAATCTCCGCACCCTGTATATACCGAAACTTTATGTTTATAATTATGTAAAAATGCACAAATTATAAGAGAAAGAGGAAGCAAACAAAGTAAAAACAAGCTTGATGAGCCTG
>NW_012092126.1:0-1107 GCF_000956235.1 Wasmannia auropunctata | reverse complement strand
GGGAGCGGTATGACGAAATGTGAATATTTAGTTATTATTGTCGTTAATGTTATTTTTAATATTTTTTATTATTTAAAAAAATTGAGTAACATTATTTAGTCTCAAATAATCTTTGATAATTTTTTTCTCAATTCATTTTAAACCGACTTTTTCCAATATACGAAATTTGTTTGGAGAGCTCTGGGGGGGGGATCCCCTCCGCCTCCGTATCCGTTACTGTCATAGAGGGGATAGATCAAATAACGTTTCAGTCGCGTGTGCACAGCTATAAGGAGATCGATTGATTGTTGCGTATGACGGGAAACTGGTGCATCGTATAAATTATAAATTATTATATTTACCAATTTGTGTGGTCAAAAGACGAGTGAATTGCGTTATTATATCTTTTGGTAAGTATTTTTGTAATTATCTTTGTATTTTGTGTATACAGTACATTGGTTTTCACAAAAAAAATATTTTTAATGGGTTCACTGTCCCCTAGTTTCGGACAAAACGTTTTCCACTATTGCCGGACAATTACAGTAAAAATCTTAAATCTTGTGTGTTCCTATTTGTATTAGCATTCATTATTTTGGTTTCAGTGTTTAAAAGTTACACTTAAGCAATATGAATAATAAAAAAAAAGATTCATGGGATGAAAATAATTTAGAAAGTGCACTTCAGAAAATTCTGACAAAAGAAATTAGCCTAAGAGAGGCATCTTCAAAATATGGCATTACAAGAAGCACTTGCTGTCAAAAATGGACACATGAGGCTTGTCCCGAATGTTCTGACAATTATATTTGTGATTGCTGCAAATTATATTGAAACTGTTCTCTGCCAAGTACATTAGTAAGTCTTAAAATGCGACGTGATAGTCAATGGACGTGTTATCTTTCTTTAGGAGCTGTAAATTTATTGGCTATCGTGCCGCAGTTTGCCGCGCGGCAAGCATTTCCGCGTCCAGTGTGCAGGAGCCTTTACTGTGTCCGGTGCCAGTTAATGATCTCAAAATCGTATACTAAAGTTTAACGTCAATTTAAGTTAACTACAATGATAATAAGTTAACTACAATAATTATTTTGTTGCTTTATTTTAATTTCTAATATTGTTAACTTATAAATAACG
>NW_012092125.1:0-858 GCF_000956235.1 Wasmannia auropunctata | reverse complement strand
TTTCTTACAATATATATATAAAAGTATATATATATATATACATATATATATATATATATATATATATAATAAAATTATTGAAGCATCAAGATCCCGGTATGACCGTGCACTGGCCTTTCTTAATCATTGTGTGTAAAAACACTTATATGGTTATAAAATATATATAATGTAATATTATGTGATTTTATATAGGATTCTAGCTTCGAAATCTGCATATTGTTACTTCCAGATTCAACGCTAGCCCCATGATTGAAACAGGACCGTATTATTACGAATTAAATTGCTAATCAATTTAATAAGAACTTGATGCTAACTTGCATCTAATAAATACCCTCTCCCCCGCGACATCAAAAAATGCTAGCATATAAAACAATTTTGAGCATATCACTAAGATGTATACAACACGGAATTATATTAATCGTATCAAAAAGTATTTAACATGACAACGTGTAGTTAAGATATATTCGAAGCCACGTGGAGAAAGCCACTGGCAAATGATAAACAAGATGCTGGTGTATATATACACTCGACAGCAAAATTAAAGCATCACCCATTCTGATCATTAAAAATAGGCAAATTTCAAGAGAGTGTAACTTCGTCAAAAATGATCGTATCGGAATGATCAAAAAACATTTCAAAGCTTAAAGTCTCTACTTTCGACATCCATAATTCATTAAATTACTTACTGATTCTTTACAAAGCTGCACGGATGCAAATGGAGATGCATCAAATCTAAAAATTTTTTACCAAGTTTGCGAAGTTCCAAAAAGTAAAATAAAAATTGCACGCAAATGAGGTTTACATCGTTCGAAAGCGTGAATCTTTAGCTTTAATTTGAGCACCCGGCCAGCATTGTGC
>NW_012092124.1:0-568 GCF_000956235.1 Wasmannia auropunctata | reverse complement strand
TCGAAGGTTAAAAATGGAGCAACAAGATCAGAATATCAAACAACAAAATCAAAAAGATCTAATCCATCGAGATTTAATAAAAAAAAGTTCTTCAAACAGTTTCTTTGGGGTCAAGAATCATAAACTCTAAAAATGCAAATCTGAGTTTCCTTTTGTTAATAACTTTTTTCTAAGAGAGGCCCTTTCTTAAAACTTTGCACATACATTGTGGGTGGTATTACGTCACTTGCACAATTAAAAAAAAAACCCCCTCTTAGAATAAAATTATATTAACAAAATAGAATCAAATTTGTATTTTTAGAGTTTACGATTCTCGATCCCATAGAAACTATATGGAGGACTTTTTTTTGAAACAGTGCAGGTGATCTCCTAATACCATCCACAGCGTGCAGTTCCAAGAAAAGACCCCTCTTAAAAAATAAGTTATTAATAAAATAGACAGAAACTCAATTTGCATTTTTAGAGTTTACGATTCTCGACAAAGAAAGTGTTTAAAGAGAGAGGCTTTTTTTAAGACTGTGCGATAAATTCCTAATACCAAACTTTTAAGAAGAGGTCCTTTTTAGAA
>NW_012092123.1:0-1569 GCF_000956235.1 Wasmannia auropunctata | reverse complement strand
TTCATACAACTTCAATAGATAAATTCTAAAAAGAAACATTTTTGTCAAAGTTACACTTACCTAAGTGAGTGAACAAGTACAACATATTGTTTTCTTTCAAGTCTACCTTCCCACTTTTCCCCCAAAAATAGTAGCCGAATTTTCGGCTTCGAAGAACAGATTATCAAGTGTCATCTCGGCAATGAAGCAAAAAACATCTCTTTAACTTTAACTTCTCATAAAAGAAAATTGGAAAAACACTTCCTAATAAAAAAAAGTATTTGTTTTAAATGTTTCATCATTATTTTATTATTTTATCGCACATAATCCCATTGCTTTCAAAACATACCGTGCCCGTAGCCTTGCACTTTTTATCATTAGCGTTATTCCATTCATCTTTTCTGAGCAATTAAAGTTAAAAGATACTCTTTTTGCTACAATACCGCGCATCTCGGTTAGCAAATAGTCTCATGACCATCAACAACTATACGCAAATTAAAGTTAAACATTCACGCTTTTGGAAGCTATAAATTGTATTTGTATCCGACCTCTCATTTATGACATAAAATATTGCAAAATTTGTAACAAATTTTGAGATTTAACTTATTTCTCTTTGTATCTCTGTAGCTATAATAAAAAATCAGTCAGATTTAGAGTGTAATTGAAAAGTATATAAAGATTTTAAACTTCAAAATGTTTTACGGAACATCTTTTTCTAACCATTTTTGTTAAAGTTACACTTACTTGAAATTTATTTATTTTTCGAAATGTGTAAAGTGTTGTTTTAATTTCCAATATAATAGTATAAAAAAAGTAGAAATATTAAATATATTTAATTAGAATTCATTTTTCGTGAAATAATAAATTGTAATTTTGACAAGAGAGATTTTAAACATCTTTCTATTTTTTTGCTTCTTTTCAGGCATTCAGTTTGATAGAAAAATAAATCTCTTTATTCATCTATTTTCAATAAGATGGATTAAATTTTTTTTTATTTCAACAGATTAAATACTGAACATACTTTTCATCCGTGCTACGAAGAGCTTGTTGAATAAAATATTTCGGAAAAGAAAGTAAAGCCATTGTTAGCCGGGTGATCTCTTTAATTCTTCCGTTTAGTTGTTTCAGTGCGATAACTTTATGATTCAACCACATATTATTGGTCGAAATTTTTACTTGCTGTTTCAACGACTTGAAACATTCTTCAGTCTCGCCTGACGAGGCGGTACCCTTGATCTTCGCTTTTGCCGTTTTCATTTCGTCCTCTTCGATTATCGCTTTGAACAATAGGCCTATAATGGCCTCCCCATCGCCTAAAGAATGATGTATGCGAATTAGCACGGGAATTTTCCGGGTGTCGGTGTTGAAGCTCTCTTCTGGACATAAACGATTCTTTTCGTGAGATCTGGACATCGGGCAGCATCTCCCGACGAGGATCTCCCACCCGGCCTGGTGATCATCGGGCAACGGTTTGTTGCACGCGCTTTCCAAGGTCTTCCTGAAGGACTCGCTGGAAATATCCTCGCAGGACCCATCACAGTTGGCGGTCGCACACTCCAGCCATCTGATCCTGTCTTTCAGGTCCACCGT
>NW_012092122.1:0-2474 GCF_000956235.1 Wasmannia auropunctata | reverse complement strand
TATGGTTCCCAAGTTATTCTCTTCATCGTGATCCAAAATACTATCCGCATCCAGATAAGTTTGATCCAAATAGATTCCTGAACGGCAATGTAGACAACTCGGTCTATATGCCATTTGGAATAGGACCCAGAATCTGCATAGGTAATAGGTTTGCCCTAATGGAAGTAAAAATTATGCTGTTTTATTTACTTTGGCACTGCGATGTTGAACCTCACGTTAAAACTAGAATTCCGATAATATTGAAGAAAACATTTTCTATGATGGCAGACGGAGGTTTTTGGTTTAAATTGCGAGCGAGGAAATCAAAGGCCCCTGTTACATAATGCTTATTGAACGAATACGGAGTTGAGTAATATAGCATATTTAAATTTTAAGCATGAATTTATATAATTTGATCTTTGAAATTATAACGAGAATCCATCCATTTCCTCAATTAAAACGTATAAGAAATTATAAGTAAAAGTTTCAGAGAAGGTATTCTTTTAATACGTATTGTTATAATAAAAATTTATCAAATGTTAAAAATGTTTTGATAAAAAATAATAATTGTTGTATTAATAAAGATATTTTTCTTATTATTTTCATTTGCATATAAATCAGATAAATTTTTTTAGTAGTAAATGATATTAATTTTTTGCATTATTTAATATTAGCCTTCTACAGTTTATTTTTTACAAAACATAAATTGGTATTGAAAGTTTTAATCTAATTAATGTTCTAAATTGAGTGGATCAAAATATTTACAGTGTAAACGCTTTATTATTCAATTTAATGTGTCACGTCACAAATGATTTATATATAAAATATTTGAAAAAATTGCAATCTTTTTGAGTTAACTCTAATTTTTATTTACAATAAATATAAAAATGATAACTTTATAAAAGCGGTTTGCTTAAAATGTTTCAAAGAAATATGATGATTTTTTTATTATAATCTAATATAATAATATTTTAAATTGTTGTATTAATCAAATAACGTGATATTATTTCGACAATCTATATAAAAAAAGCATGAAAAATCAAAGAAATAAAAATTTTAAAGAGAAAAAATTTACCCTTTTTTTAATAAATGTCTTTCTTATTATTTTATTATATGTTTCAAATTATTAAAATTATATTTAAAATAAATAAATATAATAAAGAATAAATTAATAAAGTTAATTGTGTTCAATGTCTTGTTTGAGTACAAAACGATATCTTGTACAATTATATAATAAAGTGTACTACTTGGAAAAACATTGCATAACTAAAGATTATTTGTGATAAACTAGAATTTATTGACGTGAGTATCATTTTTTAATCACGTTATCACGAAAAATATGACAAGTTACATAATACACATATGTCTCTAGTTATATTATACGCTTCTTCATGTAATATGTGCTAAAATAATGTAATTAAATATCTAAGTAAGAAATTAAATAACTCAAATATGTTTTATTTCTTTAAGTATATCAAACAACAATACAAAATATATCAATACTTGAGACAGAAATAAAGAGAAAGGGAGAGAAAGAATTGAGAAAAAAATTAGTTAAATTAGTATTTATTATTAGTAGTTATATACAGTAGTGTAATTACTACATGTGTGATACTGTTAAACTATTCGTATTCTTTAAACCAATAAAATATTGGGTTAAACGAAAAATTTGTCCCATTCTTTTCTTACTATTATACTATTGCCATCTCAATTTATTTATATTAATGTTATCTCTTTGTAAGAAGCGAAATAAATTTTCTATGCCTAATATTATGTATATAATAAATGTAATAGATTAAAGCGGTAATAAAATTATTATTCTATCTATGGAAATTTATTTTTATCTAACTAAATAAAATTATTCTTTGCAAACAAATAAACTCATGAAAGTATAAATAAGGAATTTACAATTCTGTAGCTAAGGAAAGTTGCTTAAATCTGCAATTAAATATAAAAAGCAATTTTATGTTTAAATATAATGTAACATAATATAATATAATATAATATAATAAATTGATAGAGGTTGATTAAATACATTAATTAATAAAATATAAGATAAGAAATATTATTAATGTGTTATTAAAAAAAATCTTTAATATTCTTATTTAATTTTATTTTGTTATGTTTGAATAATTTTATAATATTTAAAATAAATATTTTGTTAGTCTATACTTAAATATATTTAACTATGATATAGTTAAAGTAAGATCTATATATCTTCAGTTAGTCTTTAACCCGTCAACTCAATTCACACATGATAAATTTTATATGTCAATAATCTTGTGTAATAATCAATAGTCTTGTCAGTAGTATAAGATATATGATATGTCCTATTAACTTAATGCAATTTTTACAACATTCTGCGTATATAAAACAAAAATAATTGATATAGAGGAGAAAAACCATCTTTATATCTTGTGTATTTTCAGATAACGTATCAGAACGATAAGATATCGCTTGTTGATTATGGTAATTTTTTTAAGCTTTCAGATAAA
>NW_012092121.1:0-1100 GCF_000956235.1 Wasmannia auropunctata | reverse complement strand
TACCGCGACGAGATTGGAAAGACGGCGGCAAAGAACTGCCGACTCGATTGGACCGAAGTCGGTTAAATTCTTTTTAGCCTACGTCCTGGATTTAGTTTGTGACGTGGATGTTTTTTAGCAGTAGTTGTTTACTTAGAAAAGTGCCCGTAACCGCTGACGCAAACAGGCGATGACTCGCCGTCCAACGGTACTTGTTTTTCACAAATTTGGTTTTTGATCAACATGCTCAGCGGCGGCGTTGCGAGAGCGATTTTCGGGACGCGTTAAGCGACATTTACCGCCTGCCTTGCCGCAAGATGTGCGCCAATGTTACAATGGCTAATGAGATAACGCTGGATCGTTTGACAGGGTTGCATCGTCCGACCGATCTCGAGACTCGATCGGAAGGGGGCAGATTTTTGCAATCGGGCGTTGTAGAGTCGTGCTGGCGGTTTTGATCGTTACTACTCGAACAAGACCGTCGGTTCCCGGATGTACGTCGGTGATACGCCCAAGTGCCATTTCGTCGGAGGATAGCGCTCATCGAGAACGAGGACGATATCCCCCTCTTTGATGATTGCGTTGTTTCGTCGCTGTCACTTGGAGATATCTTGTAGTCGTTGCAGGTATTCCGTTCCCCAACGTTGCCAGAATCAATCCACCATCTGTTTGATTGATTGCCATCGGGATAGTCGAGACTGAGCCACGTCGAGAAGCGATGGTTCGGGCGGGGTTACGTTTGGTCTCCCTGTGAGAAAATGACCAGGAGTAAGTGGCTCTAAGTCCTCCGGGTCATCTGAGAGGGGACAAAGCGGCCTCGAGTTTAGTATTGCCTCGACTTGTATTAGAAGAGTGACAAATTCCTCATAAGTAAGGAGTGTAAGACCGATAATTCGGCGTAAGTGGAATTTTACAGATTTGACTGCTGCTTCCCACTTGTTACCGAAATGTGGAGCGCCTGGCGGATTGAAGCGCCACAGCGTGCCGTCGTTTGCCAAAATATTGGAGAGCTCTCGCCAATCCTTAGAGGCAGCGGAGAATAATCGACGCAGCTCCGCATCCGCGCCGACGAGATTGGTTCCGCAGTCGCTGGTTATCGTAGCGCAAACTCCGCGGCGACC
>NW_012092120.1:0-780 GCF_000956235.1 Wasmannia auropunctata | reverse complement strand
AGAGATGTGTATAAGAGACAGACTTTATAGCGCCGCAGTTGTCGCTAAACATCTTGACTTCGTGGTTGGAAGGCCTAATTCGATAATGAAACTTCGGAGGTGAATGGCCTCTTTTGTAGCCTCACTCAAAGCCATGTACTCGGCCTCGGTCGATGAGAGAGCCGTCGTCTTCTGCTTCCGAGATTCCCATGAGATTGGACCTCCGCCGAGTATAAATGCAAAACCTGTGTACGATCTTCTGTCGTCCATGCAATTTGCCCAATCGGCGTCCACGTATCCGGTTAGGGATTCCATTGTCTTCTTGAAAGATAAACCGACGTCGCTGGTACCCTTCAAGTACCTTAACACGCGCTTGGCTGCTGACCAATGAGCAGAGTCGTAGCAGTTGCTGTACTGGCTTAGGTAACTGACGGCATGAGCGATGTCTGGCCTAGTACATAAGGCAAGGTACGTCAGAGCTCCCACAAGCTCTCTATAGGGCAAAGCCTTGTTTTCGGGTGCAATTTCCTCGTTCCGTAGTCTTACTCCTGGATCCATAGGTTCCGACAGGGTTTGATTCGGACATCCCAAAACATTCTAGAACATCGTTTATGTATCCTTTTTGGTTCATCGTTATTTTTCCTTGGGTTTGCGAAAACTCAATCCCGAGACAGTATTTCACCGGTCCGAGGTTTTTAATATCAAACTGCATTGACAAATACTGGAACAGTTTTGATACGTGTTGTTTTTTCTTGGAAGCCGCCAGTATGTCGTCCACGTAAATGACTACTATTAGGATAT
>NW_012092119.1:0-873 GCF_000956235.1 Wasmannia auropunctata | reverse complement strand
TGATGTGGTAGTAAACATGACACATCACTACACACTACTACATCAATATCGCACGCATACATACTCACAAATTGTAGGTAAAACAGCGGATTTTTGGAGTTTGATCTAGGGTTTAGGATCCTCTTAATAAAAACACCTGTGTAATTGATCTTATGTTTAAGGCGATGCCGAAAGGTTGAAAAAATTTTCACGAGGTTGATAAAACAGATTTTTCGGTGTTAGTAATATCTCTATAAATGAACTTCTTACAATCTCTTTTGTTTCACTCAAACACGTACAATGTCCTTATCTATCTTATTGAAGTGCCATCTGTTGGAAAATCCAGCATTTACTGCTAGACGCAATTTTTGCTGTCTTTACCTTAGCTAAGCATATGAATTACCATAATTTGCAGTTGTAAGGATTTCTTTTTTCCTAAGCTTTTAATCGTAGCTCAAAAGGCCTTGTAATATTCGTGCAAATAATCTGATTTGGGGAACGTAAGCATTTTGTACATAGCTACAGAACTTCTATACACTAATGAAATGTTTACGTCAAGTGATAGATTATGATACCCTAAAAAAGGTAATTTTTTAATTTTTTTTCATTTTTACTTTACAAATTGCTTTGTCCCTTAAATACATTTTATGTCTATTTCAATATTGTAAAAGGATTTTCAATTCCGTTCTGTTATTTCGGAGAAATCTTTACAATTGCAATGTGTTGGTAATTTTTATCTTCCAGCATCGCCTTAAGGCGATCCTAAAGTCGTCTGTTTTATCGATCGAACGCGATTATTTTCCAAAACAAAATAAACATAATTAAAGGCAACAGATTAAAAAATCCTTCTCCACGATTATAGTATAGGCATCATTGTAGTTCCGGCTGGTAGAG
>NW_012092118.1:0-324 GCF_000956235.1 Wasmannia auropunctata | reverse complement strand
TTAATATAAATTATTAAATTTGAGAAAATTATCGCGAAATTGAGAGAGCTCTAGACTCATTCCAGTTTATCGTTTAACGAAACCACCTGAACAGTAGCAAAAAGATGAAGCTTACAAAGCGGCCATCCTAGCCTTTTTCTGTATAATGTTACAAATTATCAATTTCAATCGCTGCTGAATTTAAAATATACGAGGTATATATTCATCATTTTAAATAATAAGAGATAACATATTAAAATGTAAGCAAATATATATTCAAGATAACATATTAAAATGTAAGCAAATATATATTCAAGATAACATATTAAAATGTAAGCAAATATA
>NW_012092117.1:0-320 GCF_000956235.1 Wasmannia auropunctata | reverse complement strand
TATCTCTTATTCCGATACCATCATTTAATGAAGAATACGACTAGTTTAGAATTTAGTGTGTCAAACAACACGTCGATATCAACAATTGAATCTATTCGTCACTTATCTGATAGTCAAATTTATTGAAGGGAGATTTTGCGAAACGTTTGTTACATAAGAATGTGCTATACACTGGCGAAAATAAAAATAAAAATAAATCGAATGTAAGGGCAAAGTGATAGAAGCATTACGAAACATCGAACATCAAAGAAAAGTCCACTAAAATAACGAAAAATAAAAGAAGCATTTCACGAGATAAACATCTCTTTTCATTTTGCTGT
>NW_012092116.1:0-3333 GCF_000956235.1 Wasmannia auropunctata | reverse complement strand
CTGGGACCTGACCGAGCCCAACGGATCTCAAATTCGGATTCAGCGGGTCGAAAAACATGTCCGTAGATGGGTCCGATCAAATGCACAAACCACTTTTTTTTTTTGTGTGCCGGTGTAATTTTAATATAGGGAAGAGTTGCTGTAATATGTGTAACAATCGCCTAAATCGTATTTTATCAATATTTAAATGAGGAACATGAATAACAAAAAAAAATTTAACAGATTATATCTTACGCGTCAACATTTTAAAAAGTCAGATATAACTGATGTCAACTTTTGATCAATGTATGTATTTGGAGTACAATAATATAATCATGCATTTAATATGAATTTTTATAACTAAGTATCTGGATCGATTGTGAAGTGTTAACAATTAAAATACGATGGTTACACGCCAACACGGTACAAAGTAGATCTTGGTGCTTGATAATATTATTTTAATGTGTGAATCTTATAATTCTTAATTCAATCAAACTGCGTGTCGCATAATCGTCGGTTTTTAAAACGCAATTCCAAACCTAACAGTACACAATTAAATTGTCTGGATCAACCGTAACACTCCACGGTCGATTCAGATACTCAGTTATTTACACGTCGCTGTGAAAGACGCTTTTCTTTAATTTACTAGTTATTGCGATAAATATTATCATATTAAGTCTCTGTAGTCGAAAAGGTAAGACTTTCCCATTCGGAAAGCAGGGAGGATTGAACCAATTAGTTCAAATCCTAGCTGAGGTAATATTTTTCGTAATAAGTTATTTTCATAGGATTTAAAAAGATGTTCCATGAGCATCGAATTATTAGATTGTCTTGGCAATTTAATTGTGATATTACGTACTGTTTGATTTGAAGCTGCATTTTAAAGACAAATGGTTATGCGGCGCGCAGTTTGCCTAAACTGAGAATTCAAAAATTCATATATTAAAATATTATCAAGCACCAAGCTCCGCTTTGCATCGTATTTTCATATCTCAATTGTTTCTAAAACATTAAGCTACAATTTTCAATGATTACACTGTGCTACAAAAAACACTTTTTTTCTCTCTTTGAAGTGCGACTATTCACGAAGATTTTTTCGCGCTGAACATGATGCCGTTTGAAAAATTCGCCTAGCACGTCAGGATTTACAATGAATTATATTGACAATATAATTCAAGAGCTTTCAAACGAACTTTGGTTTATGATTTTTTTTCATCAAATTATGGTTGTTTAAATTTTATACTTTTAGACTTTTTATACACTGTGTTACAAAAATACTTTTTTTTTCCTCTCTCTGCAATGCGACCATACATTTCCCGAAGAAATGTATGTTTTTTTACGCTGAACACAATACCGTTGACAGAATTCGCTTAGCACGTAGGATTTTGAGTAAATTGGAATGAAAGTGAAATGGCGTTTTTGGCCGCTTTCATTCCAATTTAATCTCAAAATCTTGATATGCTAGGCGAATTCTGCCTACAACATCGTATTCAGCGCGAAAAAATCTTTAGAAAATGCATATAGTCGCACTTCGGAAAAAGAGAAAAAAGTGTATTTTGTAACACAGTGTATAAAAAGTCTAAAAGTATAAAATTCAAACAACTATAATTTGATTTAAAAAAGTCGTACGGCCATAAACTAAAGTTCATTTGAAAGCTCTTAAATAATACTTTCAGATGCTGTTATGTTCATTTAGAAACCAGTTTCCGTCTTGTAAGAAAATATTAAATGTGGCCAAAAATGGCATTTTTGGCCACTTTAATTCCAATTTATTCAAAATCCTGATATGCTAGGCGAATTTTTCAAACGGCATCATGTTCAGCGCGAAAAAATCTACAGAAAACGTATGAGCACACTTTTGTGTCATACGGTGTTGTGGAGAAAATTTTGCTGTAGCACAGTGTTATTTACGTAAAAATCGATATCAAATGAAAAATATAATAAAAAATACCTTAAGAGGTACCATTTGGTAGCTCTTCCCTATGAGCTAAATAATAAATCTTCTTTACTCATATTTAATTTAAATTTTATTAAGGTTGACACCGGCATACATGATTGTGTTAGGAATATTGCATTTAAGCTCAGCTTGGTTCGATAAGACATCTCAGTTTGATATTTACGAGAAATCGCATGAAATTTGTGCAAAATACTGGTGGAGAAATCTTGTATATATAAATAATTTCTTTGATGTCAATGTAATGGTAAGAACTTTAATTAAAACGACTTTATATTATGCTTGTAATGTATACGTGAACTTCTTCTATTTAAAATTTTTATTACAGTGCATGAGTTGGAGTTGGTATTTGGCTAATGATATGCAATTTTATATAGTCGCTATGACGCTGTTGATTTTATCAACTATGTAAGTTAATCAACTATGAATGATATAGTGTATTACAACTAATATACTTCTCTTAAACATCCGAATAAGTATACAATACGTTTTACAAATTTTAGGTACTTCCACGCTGTTGTTAAGATTTTGGGTGGATTTTTAATAGGCTCTATTATCCTTAGTGGTTATATTTCATATATTTATGAATACATTCCGACGTAAGTTATTGAAATGAATTTTGTTTTGAGAAATTAGTTAAAAGTATGATTTTTTTATTGTTACAGATTAGATGTACTGAATAGATTTGCAGATGTTTTCTACACTCCACCATGGATGAGAATAATTCCCTATATTATTGGAATAATTGTAGGTTATATTTTAACAATATTAAACAACAATTTAGTGTTGAAAAAGGTTAAGTATTATTCAAAATACTTTTACATCATGTACTTAATTAGAAATAGTAATTTTAATACAGAATATATAAAATTTTAATTAATCCTTTATAAGATAAAATAACAAAAATTGTGTTTTAAAATTGACCATCAGTTGAAAATCTATAATGCATGCAACGTGAACTACAGATTTCCAATGGCAGCAGTAATTTTGAATACATGTTTAAATGAGAAACATATTACAGTATAATAACTTGACATCTATTTATTTCAGAGAATTATAATTTTGTGTTGGTGTACTTTTTGTTTTATTAGTATTTGCAACGTATTCATATTATTTGTACTTCACAAGCGAACTATATCCGTCCTACTTACTGCTACGTATGTGGCAATGCACAGATTACTTTCGGCCATATGTATAGCATGGATTGTAATAGTGTGTTCTATTAAACACGGAGGTTTGTTTATTTATTAATATAATATATAAATCAACAATTTATATCAAATTGACATATTTTTAATTCAATATGGTAATAATATAAGTAACGTTATATAAATACTATAATATTATAATAGGTGCATGAAAAAGTTTTAATCTTTTTTCCAACGCTCTGATATAATTAT
>NW_012092115.1:0-456 GCF_000956235.1 Wasmannia auropunctata | reverse complement strand
TGATCATTAATGACCTTTTTCTCACTGTCAGTTAAACAAACGTTTTTTTTTCCTCGTATCCAAAATAATAACAATCGTTTCATGACACCAAGATATACCAGATGCATGCCATCGAGGGGTACTTGCAAAACTAATCCAATGTTAATGTTTTCGAAAAGACTTGTGCCTTTATGAAATTCATCGTCTATTTTGGTTTTGAAAGTTGCATCAGTTCGTAATTCAGCGTTGGTTTCTAGTAGAGCTAGCCTGTTATTAATAAAGCTACCTGCTTGAGTACACTTATGACAGCTGTTAAATCCTGACCTTTCGTACATAAAACAAACGCTTTTGCAGGAGCGTCACAAAGTAGTTTACTGGCTTTTATTTTTACAACTTTATTGCATATGTTAAACCCATTTTCTTGTAAATGCTTAAACTCTGTGATAAAATTACTTAAAAACTGGTTCACATCAGCTG
>NW_012092114.1:0-391 GCF_000956235.1 Wasmannia auropunctata | reverse complement strand
GGATAAATACTTGAGATTCAACAAAGGATATATTATTTTTCGTCGAAGTTTGTGAGTTGCACCTATCAATAGTAAATGCAATATTAAATATAAAGAAATACGTATATCATCCATATCTATTCAATATTAATTTAAATCTATATTATTGTATAAAATTAAAAATATAAAAAACAAAATAAAACAAATATTTTTCATATTTAGACATATTACCTGTAGTTCTAATAATTCCGTCACCTTCTATTACGTCCCGTGTTTTGGTCACCGATGCTTTGTAGGTACCATTTACGTTCGAAAGCACAAGCTGTATATTTAATTCAATGAATTCTCTATTATTGACTATTATCTCTTTTTATAAACTTACCCTACAATCTTCGGGTTTTGAAAGTACTAC
>NW_012092113.1:0-679 GCF_000956235.1 Wasmannia auropunctata | reverse complement strand
TAATCAATTTTAAAAAATCGTCGATTATTCTTCTTTCGATAAACTTAAATTCTAACGGAAATATTATCGCAAATAAAGTTAAGATTGTCAATTCGATGATGACGTATGATTACAAGCATCTTAACTGCAGTAAAGAACTTATTGAGAAAAATATTACTTTAGTCAGGATTCGAATCTGGAATCTTCCGAATCTATTAAAGCCAGAGAGGTGTTTTACTTAATTGCCTGAATATCAAATAGATTTTGGCTCTTTCTCTTCTCATTATTTGTTGTATACTTCAAACAATATTTTTCTTTTTATGCTAGCATTCATATTAGCCGATCAAGGATACGATGTTTGGCTGGGTAATTTTCGTGGAAATGTCTATTCGAGGGCGCATGTTTCTTTATCTCCATCGGATTCAAAATTTTGGAATTTCAGGTACTTATGCTGATATAAATTGAGAAAAGAACAGTATGTTAAAAGTGACATAGTTTTAACAATGATACATATGATTTAATTTGTAGTTATTTTGTAGTTAATTTGTAGTTGTGTGTAAAAAATAATAACAGTTGATTAATTTTATACTATTATATAAGTAGTATACTTTGTTATATGTATTTTGTGATGTTATTGATCGAAATTTTCGTCAGCTTTCACGAAATGGGCATTTACGATTTACCCGCGACGATCTCGTAT
>NW_012092112.1:0-322 GCF_000956235.1 Wasmannia auropunctata | reverse complement strand
TTCCCTGGCGAAAATAAAAATTGGAGCATATAAGGTTAGGTAGTATGTAAGGTCTTTACACTTTGCGAAACTTTGTTTATTCTTTTACGTTTTATATATCATAATTTTTACTTTCTCTCCTCTCGCCTTCAAAAGAAATTTTCTTTACGCTTCTACCACTCAATCTTCCTTACATATTATTCGATTCTAATTATTTTTTACCAGGGTTGTAAATATTGTAATTGTTATATATTTTACATAGAGAGTTTTGTTTTTCGAACGATGGAAAAATATTAATTAATATTACATATAACCACTTTAATGATAAATATATTATATAAAT
>NW_012092111.1:0-549 GCF_000956235.1 Wasmannia auropunctata | reverse complement strand
TTATTAAATCTCGATGGATTAGATCTTTTTAATTTTGTTGTTTGATATTTTGATCTTGTTGCTCCATTTTTAACCTTCGATAATCCTTAATTACTCCGCATCAGTATTTTAAACTTGCAAATTCAACAAAAGAGTGATGGCAAATTTCGCTTATTTTTTGGACCTCGAATTTCAAACTTTTTTTATGGCAAATAGTATAATACTATTAGATGAAACATTAATCTCAGTAAAATTTCAAGATGGGCATAGGCACGGTTCCAGAGATACAAGGGGGTAAAAGTGATGATTTCCAGTCAGGATGTATTGCATAAGGATAAATGCGTGGCTGAAGTTTCTTTTTGAATCCGGCATAAAAAAATCCTTAAGAAACGACGATATGTTTTACTTCATTAAATATATATTTTATTCCTTGGTATGGACACTTGAAGAGTTTCGTGTACTTTCATGGGTTATGAGAAACCATCACTTTCATCCCTTTATATCTCCGGAACCGAGATTAATGTTACATTATAAAATACTATTGTATTTGGCATAGATCGGAAGAGCACA
>NW_012092110.1:0-361 GCF_000956235.1 Wasmannia auropunctata | reverse complement strand
ATCCTATTATTCCGATAATAGATAAACATTTGCATTAACGAGATGCAAGGTACTTCTACCATCACAGACAATACATAAGAGCAAACGTAACTGATCGTAACATATTCTATATTTATAAGAAGCTAGGAACAAAATTAAAAAAAATTAATACCTTATCTGTTTATTTTTCTATTAATGTTGTGATTCTAAGTATTTATATACTTACTAGAGGCAGAATTTCCATATGAAATGATGTTTCTCTGTGTAAACACATTGATCGTATAATGACCGGATTTAAAAGATAAGCGCAATATGTAAGTCTGCTAAGAGGGATCCAGCCTTTGAATGACAATAACTGATTAACGATGCCTATAATAAAAGC
>NW_012092109.1:7006-10683 GCF_000956235.1 Wasmannia auropunctata | reverse complement strand
GACGTGTGCTCTTCCGATCTAATTTCCTTGAAAAAGGCTCCGAATCTTACTAAAAATCCCTGAAAAATGTTTTCAGACATTTTCAGCGAAATTTTCAAACAAATTCAGAAAAATTTTTTTACCAGGGAATTTTTTTGTATGGAATATTTTCCATCTCTGATTTTTCTTTATTATTATTCGGACAATCCTTAATATTTAATATCATAGTCGAATCAGCGGGCGTATGTATCGGTTTACAATCTTGCATATTAAATTTATTTAACATTTTTGTAATATAGTAAGACTGATTTATCAACGTTTCCTTTCTTTCTCTATTCCTATGTATCTTAAGACCTACAAAACAGTTCGGATTACTAACTGATATTTTGAAACGTTTATCTAGTTCTTTCAGTATTTTGTTAATTATTTCTTGTTTCGTGCACATAATAAGCCCATCGTCTACGTATATTGCTAGAAAAACTAAACATCCATCAATCTGTGCTTATAGAACGCATTTATCAGCTTCGCATTGCCTGAAATTAAAAGACTTTAGAAATGCTATAAATTTATTGTTCCAGCAGCGAGGTGACTGCTTGAGTCCGTATAAACTTTTATTTAGTCTACAAACAAGAGAAGGATTAGTAACAAAACCTTTAGGCTGTTTTATGAAAATTTCCTCCGTTAAATCGCCATGTAAAAATGCTGTTTTTACATCGAATTGTTGAATATGCATATCATTTACTGTCGCTAACGCTATTAATACTCTAATCGAATCATACCTTGCAACGGGTAAAAAAGTTTCATGAAAATCAATGCCCTCCTTTTGTAGATATCCTTTTGCACACAACCTGGCCTTGTATCTGTCTATTGACCCATCGGATTTGTATTTTAGTCTATAGACCCATTTGCAGTCGAGTACCTTTTTATTTTTCGGAGCTTTTACCAGAGACCATGTATTGTTGCTTTTAAGAGAATTAATTTCCTCCTTCATTGCTTGCTGCCAACGCTCTGCATCTTCGCTTGCCACAGCTTCCTCGTACGTTTGTGGTTCCTCTTCACTGATTGCTATGCACGCAAGGTGACAGTCTGAATAACGTGATGGTGGCTTGAGTTTGCTTCTATCACGTAAGGTTCTCTGTAGTCCTTCATTCCTTTGTGGTTCATCGGAGTCTGAGAAGTTTGAGTCTTCATCTTCAGTTAGTATAGATTCCTGTTCTTCATTTTGGTGCTCTATTGGTGCTTTATTCTCTCCTTCTTGTGTATCTTCAAATGAAAAGGTTGCATATACAGATTTCTTCGTAGAACTGTTGACCTTATTCCTTTCATTTACAATCGCATCTCTTGTTACGGTAATCTTGAGTGTCTGTGGATCCATGACTCTATAATTGTTGCTGTCTCCGTCGTATCCCACAAGAATCATCTTCTTTGCTTTGCTTTCAAATTTCGATCTAAACTGCTTCGGTATATGAGTAAATACTTCAGACCCAAACTTCCTTAAATGTTTCAAATCAATCTTCTTGTGAGTCCACAATTCGTATGGTCTCTGCTTGTCCATCTCCCGAGGACGACGATTCAAGATGTATATGCTAGTATTTACAGCCCATAGACTTGGCTGCAATCCTGCTGCGAATAGCATAGTACGTGCTTCTTCAACTATAGATCGATTTTCTCTTTCTATTCTCCTATTTTGTTCCGGGGTGTAAGGTGAACTAAATTCTTGAATAATCCCTTCTTTCTTACAATAGTTATGAAACTGCTCGTTGTTGAATTCAAGAACCCTATCGCTCTTGATTCTGCATATCTTGTTTCCAGTCTGCCTTTCACTTAATTTTACGAATTGTAGAAATCTTGAAAATGCATCACTTTTATGCTTTATGAAATAGGCAACTCTATATGATGTGCATTCATCCTTAAATATAAGGTAATAAGCACCTCCTATGGAAGAGTGTGTCATCTTTCCACAGATATCCATGTGTATAGTTTCACCTGGCTTCGAGATTACGTCTTTTAAAATTTTTTTTAAATGGTAATCGAGTTATCTTACCATGTTGACATGCCTCACAAAATAATCCATCAATTGATCCAGTTGTTACACCTGGTAGTTGTTTATTTTCCATCATTTTCTTGAGTGTCTGGAAATTGACATGGCCTAATCTCTCATGCCATAACATCATAGAATTTGTTGTTGATACACATGCCTGAGAATTTCCTACTGTTTTGAATAACATCTTGTAACAGGAATTAGCTTGCTTTATTCCTATAGCAAGCAACCTGTTACCATAAATTTCCAATTTATTTTCTTTAAAAACAACCTTTAGATTCTTATTCGTTGCTGTCCCTATGAAGTAGAGATTTTTCTTTAATTTTGGAATGTAAAGTACATTTTCTAGTGTCCTAGTCTCCCACTGTCCGTTGACTAAAGCTAATATTTTGATTTCACCGTATCCTTCTACCTCCATTTTAGAGTTGTCACCTATTTGAACTGCGGGCTCTCTTCCGTCATTCTTGTGATACGTTGTGAACCAATCAAGACGATAAGTCATATGCTTCGATGCTGCACTGTCACCTAGCCAGTCATCTGTAGTATAATACATACTCTCTTGTTTAATTATTAACGCATGATGATTTTCGGATGTAACTTCTTTCGAATGATTTCCTTTTAAGGCAAGCCTTGCTTGTCTCTTCCTGCATTCTGACTTAAAATGTCCCTTTTTTTGACAATAGAAACATTCCGCGTTTTTCTTATCAAATCCTGGCTTATTTGTGATGTTTCCTGCAGTTCCTTCGTAACGTTTCTTCTGTACTTGCATTGACTGTTTGCTTTTACTTACACTGAGCGAAGCGAAAGCTGTACTTGCTTCCTCTACTTGAGTTAACCTTTGCTCTTCCTTTAATAATCGAGACGTCAAATTATCATACGTTTGTTTAGCCTCTTCACTTGAATCCCAAGCTGTGATAAAATTGTTATACTTTAATGGTAGACTACCTAGAGCTTTAGCAATTTTGTCCACCTCAGTTACGGCTTCATCTATATCATTCAATGCTTGAGCCATAGCATCGATTTTACTTAAATGCTGCGCAATACTGTCTGTTTCAAGCATCCTGTAATTAAAAAATTGTTGTTTTAGTTGTAGCTTATTTACAGCAGACCTCTGTTCATGTATTGCTTTGAGTCTATTCCACATATCCGCTGCGGTTTGACAATTAATCACAGTCTGAAGTTGTTTGTATTCCATTTCTGAAGATATTAAAAGCATTCCTTTCGAATTTAACGTTTTCCATGTTGCATAACCCGCAGAATCATCCTCCGGGTTCTCGGTTATACCGTTGACGACTTCAAATAATCCTGACTCTGAACGAAAAAAGATTTCCATCTGATATTTCCAGAGTTGGAAATTCTTACCATCGAACTTTTGGATGTGAAAATGCTTTAGACTTTCCATTGTAGTGTGCCTTTCGAAGCTTCTAAACCTGCTTCTTAACTTGCTTCTTAACCTTAATTCTGCTATCGTTCTTTTCTATCTCTTTTATGCCTCAAACTGGGCCCATAACCTGTTACTTATATCCGCATTTAGGACTTCGATCTGTTAGGATCGGTTTTGTAAAATAAAAAGATAACAGACTTTATATAGGTGAAAGATTTCCTTTTAATATAACGTGCACACAAAACTGTAATTTCTATAACATTCGGAAGAGCA
>NW_012092109.1:0-378 GCF_000956235.1 Wasmannia auropunctata | reverse complement strand
ACCGGACGCTGCTCCCCGAGGTCGATCGCGCGAAGGCCGGCCGGCTCTACCTAACGGTAGAGGGGCAGGGCGGAACTAAGGGCGGACGGGCGGCGGGATGGTGCTGGCCGGGCGAAAGAATTTAGACACAGTATTTAAAAATAATAGTAACAACACCGTTTTATTCCCCGCGTGGCAGAGCGGTATGCAGCAACAGCCACGGAAATGATACAGTACGGTGGTAAAAGAAAAGAAAAGTAACGAAAGCGAAAAATAATCCGTTTGGCAATGATAAATGCCGATAACTCAGCGGCGCGATAATTTTCGACGTGACAAAAGAAACGAAAGAGTTCTCGAAATTCGGACGGTGATCAATACGTAACTACCGTCAGCATCGGC
>NW_012092108.1:0-377 GCF_000956235.1 Wasmannia auropunctata | reverse complement strand
CGAAACGTTTGAGTGATAATTATTATTGTTAAATATTTGTAATTTTAGCACTAACTTCGTGCAAGGCTCACTAGCCCTTCATTTGATACTTCGTTAATTTTTAATTATATGAGTCAGAATAATATATTATATTTTTAAAATAATATATATATATAAAGTAAATTAATTAAAAATAAAATTTAAGATAAGATAAAATAAGATAAAATTTAAAAATTTTAAAAATACGAAAAAAGAAAAAAATTAAATTTATTAAATTTAAAAATAATTAAATTTTATAATTTAAAAATTAATAATAAATAATTAAAATTAATTAAAAAATTATTTAAATGTAATTAAAATAATATTATATATAAAAAAATAAATTAATTAAAGATAAA
>NW_012092107.1:0-336 GCF_000956235.1 Wasmannia auropunctata | reverse complement strand
AAGCTTCCTATCCAAGATAATGCCTAAGAAACGCACCGAGTCGGCTCTGGGCACAGGGGTACCAAAAATGTCTAAAACAGGAATATCAATGGGTAACTTCCTTTTTCTTGTGAATATTACACATTTAGACTTAGACGGAGACAGATCTAAACCTTTACTTTTCAGATACTCGCTGATGTTATTTAACGATGTCTGTATGGCTATCATAGCCTCTTCAAGTTTGGCGGAAGTAGTAAGAATTACTACATCATCTGCATATTGTAGCAATTTAGTGGGATGCTTTACACATTTTTCTATGCCTCGTAAATGTAAGTCAAAGATGGTAGGGCTGGAAGT
>NW_012092106.1:0-443 GCF_000956235.1 Wasmannia auropunctata | reverse complement strand
TATATGTATATATTATTACATATTACATATACATATTTGTATGATAATCTCGACGTTGTTGAAAAAGGTGAAAATGCGTGATAACACGCATTTTATTATTTGTCATATCAACATGCCTGAGCGCGCGAAATGTCTGCTCTGTAATTGAAGACAAAAATCCTAAAATACGAAAATATTGAGGCTATAATAGTATTTAAATTAGTATAACGGTTAAAGTTCTCAAATCACAGAGCTGACATTTCGCGCACTTATAGGCATGTCGATATGACGAATGATAAATGGGACATCTTATACATATATGTGTGAATGGATAAAATTGAAAGATTTCATATGCATATGATATTAATTATTATTATCTTATATAAAATTTGTTATTATTGTTTGTTTCAGGAAGGCGCTCAAAAAGATGCTTAGAAGGGCGTTCAAGAAGACGCTTATAAATT
>NW_012092105.1:0-354 GCF_000956235.1 Wasmannia auropunctata | reverse complement strand
TTATTTAATCGTTATTTTTATTTTTATATCCTATGGACACGAGATTCTTAGTCCACCAATTTTATAAACAGATATTCCGTGGACGTCCACCAATTTCATAAACAGATATCCCATAGACGTCCAGTGGACGTCCGAAGGACCTAAAACGGATAGCTTGCGGATATCCTCAATGTCCTTCAAGGACACCTTATGGATGTCCATAAGATATCCGTGTGCTGTCTGGGACATGGCGTTCCAATTGGATACGGAATCGATTGCACATGGATCCGATTGTATGTACACCGATCTGGTTGCCGATTGTATATGGATTGATTAATGAAATCTACATGGAAATCCATATAGAAATCCATGTGA
>NW_012092104.1:16134-20303 GCF_000956235.1 Wasmannia auropunctata | reverse complement strand
TATTTTTTCCAAAATGAGTTCAGGAAATGAAAAAAAAACATTAAAAAAACATTTAAAAAACATTTAAAAAATATTGTGTGCTGATTGGGAAACAGCGTGCTTGGCTCGTGATCTTTTATTTAGTAATTGTTAATTTTATATTGTTAACGTATATTTCATCATTCTACTTATTAAACTTAATAATTAAATAAATATAGCACGGTTAATAAAATAATATATGAAATCATGAAAGAAAAAAACATTATTTATTAAGGAATAACTATACTTAATAACGAATATTAATTTAGTAACATAACGAAAATGCCAGTCGAACGCATATTTAACATAATCGATTAACCTGAATTAGTTATATTTGTGAATTAATTAAAATATTGAACGCTAACATTTTGAATTATGTAATACATAACTGATTAATAATACCAAACTTTACATTCTTTGTTTAATATGCATGGTCTTTCTTCATTTTATCTTTATGATATTTTGACATTACATTTATGTATGTATTATTCAAGCGACGTGGTAGCGGCGCGACGCCAAGTATATAAATTATTATTTCTGTTCTACAATATAGCACCCTTTTTCTCATTTTTAATGTTCATACAAATTATTATACATATTTATATAAAAACTGTCTCCAACAATATTTTACAGAATTTGTTTTAAATATATATCTCAATATTAATAACATATAAATTTTCGACATATTATATTTATATATAGGGACACATAAATAAATAATACAGATGATCTTAAAGATGAATTATGTGACTATTTTTTAAATAATCGTGATTTTATTTAAAAATGGCCGATCAAAATGTCTTTTTTTTATCTATTTTTTTTTTAAAACTTGTTAAAATTTGTTTAATTAAAATGTAAATAGATATAAATGTTATTGGAAGATGTATGGAGTTCAATACGCAGCGCGCGCGAAGCGCGCGCCTGTTATGTACTAGTATAATAAATTTAAATTTTACAAATACGTAACGTGCGTACGCAAAACGCGGCAACTTTCTCCTTATACAACAGAAATCTTCGAAATCTTCGAAATCATAGCAATATTCTAAAGATATCATATATCCCAAATATATCTTTAGAGTATTCCTACAATATATTTATGATGAAACTTAACGTAATCAAAATGAGATTTAACTACACATGCTTATCTTGCAGTAATCACATATATCTTACATTATTCTACACTTACACTATTCTAAATAACTTGTTTAACTTGTTAATAGAAATTTATTAAAATAATTAACAAAAAGCTGAGTAAATTATCCAAATTAATAAATAAAATAATGTTCTATAAGCCAGAGCAGAATATTTAATGCTCCAATATGAGTTAAAATACAATAAATGATGTGATTAACAAACTTTTCGTTGTACTTTATAAATAGATACAATAATATTAATCTATACCATTCAATCAATCGATTATTTATATTACTGTAGATTTCCGTTTATAATTTAGTGTTATAATTTTACCGTTTTTAACGTTGAAAATGACCTGATGTTGATCGAAACGTTTGTTGATCATGTATCATTTATTGCATTTTAAACTCATTATATTGGAGGTTTAAAAAACCTGTTTTGTGTGGTAGCCCATTATTTTATTTATTAATTTTAGAAATTTATTATTTTCTTAAACAAATGTTGTACATTAATGAAAAATCGTTTAGTACCACGCGTCGATTCTGCTCCGCTTTCAGCATCGATTACTATTATATCACATTCTAAAATTATCGTTAGAGATTTTAGAATTCAGAAAATAATATGCTCTTTACGTTAAAGAACATATAGTATTGTTAATATAAGAGTACATATTTCTTGAGAATCTTCCAATACAGATATTGATATTTAAAGCTCTTTTTTCCTTACTATTATTTATTATTCAAAACCATTTTAAATCATTTTATTGTTTAATTCTATACTTAAGATAGAGAGTTTTGTATCCTCATACGCATTTCTCGAGAATTAGCTATTGTCGCCCGAGAAATGTGTTTCTCGCGAATCATGCCGATGCGGAATTCTTGCTTTGCAGTTAGGATTATATATGGCATCAATGCAATTGCCTGCACAACATAAAAAAATGTTTACATAAAGGTATACATTTATCGAAAATTATCCTGTATTGCGCATCGCATCATTAGAGTTCTCTTCGATCTATATTATGCAGCAATATTTTAAAACATTTTATCGTCTTTCTTCGAGAAAGTATGTCTTGTATTAAGGGACACATGATATTGATAATATAAAGACATTTCTCGAAAATCATCACGCTTGGAGCTTTGTATTAACTTTAATATATGTAGCTATATATTATACATATAGCTGACATGGATTCTTTGAAGCATTACGTGTCGTGTTTTAATATAATTTTAAAATTATGTTGTATAATGTAAAATGAGAAATATACAATCTGTCAGTTAGAGAGTCAGTACACACAGACATGTCAATATTTAGTTTATATTATCTTTCTAGAAGTTCTATGTACGTTTTTTTTACCTTTCTTGAGAGCAATTTTGAAGAAAGCAGATTTTCTTCACGCGGGATACATTTAGTATTAAGTGATTCGTGATATAAAACGGTTGTGTGTGCGTAACGAAAATGGATCCGCATCGACAATGGCTAAACGCTCATCGTACAATAATTGAATCTGATCCTAATATCTTATTATGTCGATGTGATTGTGATTTTAGATGTACATCAGGCGGCGAAGAAGAAACATTTTTTTATTTTATAATTCACTTATACAAAGACCACAAAATATTGAAATTAGACACACACTTAAATCGTTCGGAATTATTGGAAAAGTTTGAGATACTCGGTATAGAACATATTGTTTTGCAAAATATAATGCGTGTCGAAAGAAGATTAATTTTACTTGTGGAGCACAAAATTAAAAAACAAAATTAAAATTATTAAAAAACCACTGGCAACAATATCACGGTGAAAAAAAAAGATTTATATGAATCGACAAGGAGTAAGCATAGTGCAGTTAATATATACATAAAGTACGTGTTAAAAGACAGCAAGGCAAAGTTATGGTGTGACACAGTAGTAGACTTTGAATTAAGGACTGAACAAAAACTATTTACATTACTGAGACACTATTGGGTACATGATAGGTATAAAAATGAGAATCTTCAATATATACTTACTAAAACACTCGAAAAGTCGATTTTGTTTATCATGTTTCAACAATTTTATAATCTGAAAATAAAAAAAATGTTACAATTGAAATTGCAAAATGTTATTATATCAATGTATTGTATAAGTACTCTTGAATAGTAAAAACTAATACAGTCGAACCTCGGATAACTCGAATCTCAAGGGAACAGCTATAAAAATCTTCGAGTTATAATAAAGGTTTCGCCTTATCGAAGTTCGAGTAAAATAAAGTTAATATGTAAAAATTACGGAAGCTTTGTACGAGAATTTATAATTTATAATGGGTATAGAAATAAAAATTTCGAAGTTTTTTGAGTCGGCTTCCGAGTTATTGAGGTTTGACTGTATATATTCGGTTTCTAACAGGTAGAGAAAGATGAACTAAATAGAAAAGTTTTGTATTCACATTTGTATTCTCAAAAATCTGAGTATTCACATTTTTATAATATAATTAATATTTTATTAATACATTTCATGCCGGTCACCAGTGGCCCACGCCACGTCGTAATTAAGTCATTTAAAATTATCATTGCTCGAAACGTAATCGCCAATATAAAAATTAACTTAAATTATATCTTACGGATTCTTATAGGAGTGAGCCGAATGATGATCGAAGGAATCATGAAAATACGCTACGAAAAAATATACCAGAATTAAATAAAGCGATGTACGTTAATGAAATAAAGCAAAAAATACAAGAAATGTTGCATGAGTTTATCAAAATATATAAAAGAGATAGATGGCTACAAGAAAAAATAATTGAAAGAATGTCAAAAGCATTAGAAAATGATACTAATAACACTGCAGATTTCATCGGGAGTGAAATAACCAGGGTTGAAAAGTAACGCGTTACTTGTAACGCCGTTACTATTTTCGTTACTTTTTTTCAGTAACGATCGTTATTTTTTTCTCTCTGTAATGGTAACAGTAACGTCGTTACATTTTTGCACTAACGGTAACGAATTTGCCGTCTTATCGTTACTTTTTTATACTTTCAA
>NW_012092104.1:6760-16114 GCF_000956235.1 Wasmannia auropunctata | reverse complement strand
TAACTAACAGTGAAGATTGGAATATATTCTTAATAATTTTAGAGACAATAGATTTAATCTTACTTTCTATAAAAATAAGTAATGTAGAGAAAAATATGCTCTATATACAGACTAATTTGAAGAGTTTCAACTTTTAATATTTATTGTTATATTTAATAATAATTATAAAATAATACAAATTTGAAATCTAATTAAACTTATTTCAGTATTACAAAAAAGTAACGATAAAATAACGAATCGTTACTTTTCAAGTAACGGTAACGGTAACGCATTACGTTTTTAAGGTAAACGTTCTCAACCCTGAAAATAACAAGTGCATTTAATGAGTTATTATGCTTTTTTCTTATGTTAAATAGCATAAATATTGCTAAAATTTAAACATTAATTTTTCAATACTATAAATATTATTTGCATTATGTTACAAAAAACACAAAATTATCTATTAACAGTTCCATATCATTTATAAAGTAATTAATCACGGAATATTTAAACTTCTTTTAAATCTTTCGTAACGTCACCTAAAATTGTTACGGCTTGGAATGTACTTAATATAAAAACGTAATTAATATGAAAATTAACTTATTCTATATCTTATGGATTCTTATAGGACGTTGTTAGATGATGACCGAAGGAGTCTTGAAAATGCGCAACGGGAAGCTATAGAATATAATACCAGAAGAAAGGACGTACGTTGATGAAATAAAGCAAAAAATACGAGAAATATTGCATGACTTTACCAAAATGTATAAAAGAGAGGAATAACTGAAAGAAGAAATAAATGAAAAAATATTAGAAGCACTAGAAATAGAAGGAAACATTAACAACGCTGCAGCTTTCATCAAGAAAGAGATAAAAAGAACATTTAATGAGTAATTATGCCTTTTTCTTATATTAAATAGTATAAATATTGCTAAAAATTAAACATTAATTTAATTAATACTATTAAATATAATTTGTTTTATGTTACAAAAAACATAAAATTATTTAGTAATAATTTCATATCATTTATAAAGTAATACATCACGAAATATTTAAACTTCTTCTACGTAACGTAAGCAAATCAAATGACATATTTATGTTTATATAATGTACTAAAAGTTTGTGTACTAAAAGATATATTAAATTAAAGCGTTTTTGTTTTCAATTTACTAGTTGCTATTTAAAACATAATTCTTTCTTGTTGAATTTGGCTTATTTTGTAATTTTACTTATACTTTTTCATTAATAAGTATTTATGCTTCAATTTTTATTTCTGAAATATAAACAGAAATACATCATTTGTTTTTATATTTCTAATATTTCTCAAAAAATTTTACATGCCTTTAATTTTCGATCAAATTAGAATCAAATATTATGTGATTTAATTAATATTGACGTTTTCAAACGACGATTAAAATTGCTAATATTTCTTTATCATATAATTTATTATTTCTTTACTATACATATATGATATACAGGATGTCCGGTACTTAATGATAAAGAGTTGGACAGATATAAAATGGGCTAAACTGAATCGAAAAGTCCTCTACCATTTTGCGATCTTCGCAATAGTTATCGAGATACTAATCATTTAAAAAAAAAATTTACGCCAAAAGTAAATCGTACATTATATCTTTTCTAAACCAAAAATATTATTTTAACAAATAAAAGTTGTTCAAAAATAAATATGAGAACATATAAGTTGCCAAGTATTTGATTAGACATAGAGACAAAAATATTTTATTTCAAACTAAAAATATTTTTTTAATAAACTGTTTAAACCATTCAAAAGCATTTGCAGCAAAAGTTTAATGCCATTGTTATTCTAAATAATTTTAAGTCTCATAAAAGGTTTAAAGTGACTAAAATGACCAATGGTTTAGGAAAGATGTAATGTACAATAGTAATCTTTTTTATATACATGGCGTAATTTTTTTTTATGATTATTATCTCGAAAACTATTGCGAAGATCGCAAAATGATAGAAGACTTCTCAATTCAATTTGATCCATTATACTTCCCCATGAGCGCTTTACCATTGAACACCGGACACCCTGTATAATGATAATGTAACGATTTAACGATGAATGTAAGCGTGGCGAAAGGGTCCTATCGTTAAACGCCGATTGTTACACGTGTAACGAAGTATTGGAAAAAACGTGTATTTAGTATCGCAAATCATGCGTAATACTGTTTCCTATCGCTAAATCGCATCCAACGCACACGAATCCGCTAATCGTTATTAAATAATTTCTTATTATTTAGTATGGAAATACTAAAATAGTGAAGAACTTTATTCAGTTTAACTTACTTTGCATATCTACTAGCGATATTATATTTATTATCCTATATACACGTGTATATATAGGGGGAGATGGAGATCCTTCGTACGCTTTTGGAAGTTTAATTTGCTTCCCAAACTGTGTTAAATGCTTTTACACTACTTAAGTTTGTATCAATAAATAGTATAGATATCCGGCTACAATAAAAACAAGCAATTAAAATAATAAGTTAATATATAACTGAACGCAAATGATTTTTACAAAACTTGAAAATTTGAAGCATAGCTAAAATATTGTTTTTATTCAAACTCCCTATGTCAGAGCAATCGTGATCGTTTATATCGCATTTTGTATTTTTATTGTAATTTTTTGTTTTATTTTATTACTAGCATTACAAACACTTCGCGCGCGCTATTTGACATTTTTTACTTTTACTATAATTTGCTATTAATCAAAAATAGTAAAAAAGTGACCTTGTTTGCTGTTCAATTATATTTCAGTTGATATTTAACTTAATTATTTATTAGCGAACGTTATTATAGCTATTCCGTCTATCTTCTCTTACATATCGCCTTATTTTGCTTTGCTTTTATTTAAGTTGAAAAAAAACAAATAATTCGTACGTATCTTTAAACTTTAAAAAAGAGCTTTAATATTATAAAATTTTTTTTAATATTTAATATTTTATAAATTTAATATTTAATAAAAAAAGAGCTTTATCTTATGAGAACTTGAAATTGTTTGAATTCTTCGGAAAATTTTGCGCACTTCTCTTCATTACAAATGACTTAATTATGCAGACCTCGGTGGTATTATATAACAAATTATTCCTGCGCAAATTACTTCACTGATCAGACGTCAAATATGAATAAGCGTTTTTTTTTATATTGCGTATTGCTTCTTTCAGAACACACATTCCTAATGTTATATAAATATATAGAACTAATTGTATATAAATATATTTTCCTTTCTCTTTCTCTTTCTTCCTCCTTTATTCCTCTTTTATTACGTTTCATTGTATTATTATATTCTATTATTTTATACTTTCTTATGATTTCAGAATGCAGAAAAATATTCATAATATAAGTTAACATCATCTAATATTGCCTTATTTCGTTAATATATATTATTCTATTAATGCTTATTAATGCTCACTAATATTTAATATCTACATATAGTAATACCCAATAATGCACTCCGAGTCTGCATTAAATATTATTAATCCTCGTCTACAAGCTTTTGAGATCTCTTCTTGAATTTCTTATGCTTTTCAGGTCCAGCTTTGACTGCTTTATCGAGTGTCTTCTGAAATATCTTATTCAAACATTCTCTTACGAATCGTAATTTACAGGCATAACGAAGTGTAAAACTGAAATTATAGAAAGAAATGATTATTATTACGATTATAAAGGTAAATAAGATAAGCAGTAAAAATATGACAAAAAATTTTATATTATACGGTTCGATGTCCTATAAATTAGACTTATAATGCATTAATAATATATAATGCATTACTATCAGTTTCATCAGTTTTTTAAACATTCGAATCTGTACACAATTACAATCAGAAAATTATATTTTTATAATAATTTTATAATGAATCCTCATAAATTTCTCTAAATTATCAAAATTCTTTACTTTATGTCAAACCAATTGATTGTATGCAATTGATGATGAAAGACTTGACCTTTGCTCATTCACAAGAAATAATTTGGATAAAAAGTTTATTTTGTCAATAATATAGTTTTTATATCAGTTTCTCGACTTCTAATAAGTATAAGAGAATTCTCGTGCATTATTTGTGCTTTTTTAGCTCGCGATACTCACCGTAAGAGCATAAGAAGTAACCGTTCAGAATAAGTGAGTGTACTTCGCATACGTGGCATATCAAAGTTTAATAAATCGGTGACGAACAGTAGAAATACTTTGAAAGAACAAATATTACCAAAGTAAACTGAACCTTCTATAAAGCATCTCAACATATGTTCCCATTCAGGTGTTACTTTCAACAAGCTGGGCTTCATAAAAAATTCGACAAAGTCGCGCGATCTTTGCTTAATCTCTTTCAGACTGCCGCGGCAGAAATTATATCTGGAACATTTATTTTCATTAAAGTTCTAATGAGACATAGATGACAAGTAAGAAAAAAATGCTCAAGCGTTGAAAAAGTTTGTCATACGAATATATATAGAGTGTCCCAAAACTTCTAATTAATATTTTAAGACGTGAAAGAGAATGAAATTTTGAACTGAAAGTTCCTGTATTAATTCTGGCTCAGACCATTATTTGCAAAGTTATTAACGAATAAAGTTAATCAATCAGATCGCGCTTAGCCGGAGTACGAAGGAGCGTATCATGCCGTGCGGCTCTTCGCGCTTACTTCTCTCGATTAAGATTTTATTCTAATTTTTCATATTAATAAATAAGTAAAAGTTCTAATAAATTCTTGTTAAACTTTTCCTTATTAAAATAAGTAAATAATAAATAATAATACAAACAATCAAAAATTAGATAAATTTCGAATTGTAATTTATTCTTATTTATTTATTTGTGTTTACTTATTTATTTATTTACCTACCTTATTTATTGATTTATTCATTTGCTTATTTATTAATATAAAAAAATTAGAATAAAATTTTAATCGAGAAAAGTAAGCGCGAAGAGCCGCACAGCTACGCTCCTTCGTACTTCGGTTAAGCGCAATGTAATTGATTATTTGTTAATAACTCTGTAAATAATGGTCTGATCCAAAATTAATACAGAAACTTTTAGTTCAAAATTTCATTTTCTTTCACGCCTTGAAATATTAATTAAGAATTTTGGGACACCCTGTATATCCAGTCACAAAATTAAGACGAAAGAGACAGATTGGAAATAAAAGTATGCATTGTAAAATTCAGTTAACGTGAATAAATTTATTTAAAAAAGTAAAATCGAAAAGAGAGCTGTCAGTGATCAAACTTTTTATATATTATAAACGGCCTTTTCATTAACATCGAAGACGTTGTTATATAATGAGTAATATAAGTGAATTTATACGGCGCACCGATACGTACTGGTCCTCCATACCAAGAAGATATCCTAGACCTCTCCATGTGTGACAAAAGGCTGCCATATCTTCATCGCTAGCATGAAAGCCGAGCTCGTGAGGGTACAACACAATTAACCCGAGAAAAGCGAATTGCGTGGCTGCCATGTCAGCTTGATTCAATCCTTTGGCTGATTGTGAGATTATTTCACATATATTTATACCGTTTTTCATTAAAGCTGGACAGGAAGAAAAGTCTTCTAAAATTGTCTCTCTGTCCGGACACCATGGATTTCGAATTTTACAGGCCATATCTATCTCCACATCGTCGCGCTCGCAGAGTTGCAATCGCACCGCACGATGCATTCTGCGCACAGCTTGCACGTCGTTGTAGGCTCGCGTGCCAACAGTCCACGGATCGTACGTCATCCAATTTGTTACACGACAAGCCGTGGATACGTACCTTTAATGAAAATCAGAATGCTGAATGCAGGGATTGGAAGTGACTCGTTACTTGTAACGCCGTTACCGTTACAGTTATTTTTTTTGGTAACGGATTGGTATAATGACGTTATTTTATTATTTTGGTAACTGTAACGGTAACGTAGTTACATTTTTTCGGTAACGGTAACGAATTATACAGTTACTTTTATCGTTACTTTTTATATTTTGAACTTTTTGTATTTATAACAAAATTTTCGTATGTATATTCAATCTTCAGTTTTAAGCTAGTATTTACATAGTTTACTCTTATTTTAAGACTATTTTAAATAATGTCCTAAAATATTAATATGACTCTGTAATTGGTTTATAACATCTTAAGAATGCCATAAGTCAATTAATATCATAAATTAAATTGACAAGTACTTTAATATTTTTATGTTATATATGCATCTTAATATACTTTAAAAAATTTATTGTGAAAAATATTAACTGAATTAATTGTTTTAAGATTGAAAATTTAATTAGCACGTAGTTTGTAAAATTGGATATATATAATGTATATATAAATTTATTTCAAAATATTAAGCACGAAGCTGGAAGCTCTAGCTCATATTGAAAAGGCCTTCATTTTCCTAGTTGTATTTATATATATCTGTCTAGTGTCATTGTTGTATTGCTTTTATTAATATTAAAACAAAAAATTGCATCTTAAATTATTTAGATTGATCTTGTTTCAGCATTAAAAAAATAACGGAAAAGTAATAATTATACGAGTTACTTTTTAAGTAACAATAACGATAACGAGTTATTTTTAAAAATCTGTAACTAGTAACGGTAACTAATTATTTTTTTAACTCAGTAACGAGTAACGATGACTATAGTTATTTTTAAAAAGTAACTTTCCATTTCCTGGCTGAATGTAATAAATCGAATCTGATTCGATTTTGTTGCTTTATGTATCACCGAAATTGAAAAATGATGTCGCTATACAAACACGCAAAAATATCTGTTTTGCTTAATTTTACTAAGATTTATAAATTAATAAAATTTTGCAATTAATCATTCCCGACAATCAATTTATTTGTTATTATTTTTTGCGTGGAATATTCAATGATATTCTATGTATATAACATGCATAATTTATATCAGATCAATTAAAAATTGGAAAAACAAGGCAAAAAAATTAATTGTACAAGAAACTCCAAGTCGAATATTAGAATATTTGAATATTGACTTGAACTCCATATCTCATCGAAATATATATTTGAAATTTAAATTTTGAAGGCAATTTTTTATTATTACTACTAATATTATGTTCGCAAAGTTGCTACTGTATATATACGCTAAATTTTTATTGTTTATTTTATAATGCTCTTAATTAATGACTAGTAAAACGCGATAATATTTTATTCAAAATCAAGCAAAGTAATACTTGCAAACATATTATTCTTTCCTACGTTTTTTTCTTCATTCTAGTTGACGTAAATCTCAAGATCTATCAATGCCTATACATGTAGTTTTTTTCTCAAGACAAATTGTGTGTGTTTATGAAAGTTACTTATTTACATATATTATAAATCACATTATATAAATGCGTAAAGTTCAAATATTATATTTTTTTCAAGATTCATCTACTGTTCCTGAACGTTTGAAGACTTAGTTTTAGTTTCTAACGCGATTATAAATTAATTTGGATCTACGAGATTTTATCGAAATTGTCATGTAGTACCTCTTGAACGCTAAATACGGCGTGTGAGATTGTCGGCTGAAGATTAACGGTTTAAGACCATTTGTGGAAGAGAATATCACGAAAAGCGACAACGCGTTAGCGACGAAATTCGAGAAATCATGGTCTCGCACGAACTTTTGACCTCTCTGGAACATTTCCATGTCTAACCAGAGCGGCTTGTCCGTTGAATTTCGACCGCAATCTCCCCGATACTTTACGGCCGGTAAAAGATAGGATACGGAGTCTGGTATATTTGGGATAGATTTTTTTATAATGCTATCTATTGCATATTCATATTTTTCATCGTTCGTCCATTTGTCATAGTCCTTCGGGTACACAAAATTCTCATCGACAATATATTTCATAATATATTCGATATGTTTAACGGCGCTTCTTGCCTCTGCAAGTTCGTAACGTTCGTTTACATCTTTTACGTATTCATCAATATTGTCGCTTTGATTTCTTGCACTTGATATAGTTTCTTTCACAGTATTTTGGATATTATCATGTTTCACGCGATCTGAATTATCATCATTCATAATTTTCGTTTGTGCCTGCTCTAACCATTGAATGCCACCTGCCACTTCCATTTCTTACTTTTCTTTATAGCAGTTTGATTAATTGCTTCGGACAAACTACCCTGTGTAATGTAAAACAACATTAATATACAATATGTTGAGGTTTGCAGAAGGAATTAGGGAAAATACACTCTCGCAGTTGCAGTTTAAATATTTATATTTAAAAAAGAGACTGTATGTGGCCACGTCAGTAGATTATAAGATAAACAGACAGACTTGTCAGATATCAAACTATACATACGTGATTCCACGATTATGAAGACTACGAGTCGGTAGTCACTTTTTCCCGAGAGCACACAGAATTCAAAGAGAATTTATTCGTTTTATCGTATTTTAATTCATTACGTTATAAATTCTGAGTTCATTTTCAGATGCAAGAAAATTTTTTTTTGAATTAAAAAAAAAGGAATTCCTTTTGCATCTGAAAATGAACTCAGAATTGATAAGTTCTTTTTGAACTCTCTGTGCTATCTGAGTTGCCTATTTATCCGCGTGCGTATACTATGCGTCTCAAAAGTACTCGTACCTTAATACCTTTGCGCGCGTAATATATAGAATATTCGGTAATACGTAACACAATACAAAAAAGGAATTAAATGACGTGTTTGTTACCACAAATTTTGTGTGCAGAGAATTGTATATAGATGATTCGTAAACGCGTATATATTATTATATATTTATTATCTATATTTTAATATATATTACAATATTTTATTATATATATTTTAAATATAATAAATAAAAAAAAATAAGAAAAAAATGTTGCGCAAAAGCCGTATTTTTTAACAAGAAAACGAACTTAAAAGTTGTTTCCCCCTAATTTTGGTTGTTAAAGAGCAAATTAAAAACATATTTTTAAAAAAGTTCATTTTTACGTATAATGATATTAATATATATTAGGGTGGATCTTAGCTATATATTGGTGAACAATTTTTTTCGAATTTTTTTCACGACGTTCCCTAAAGTTGTTCCATTTGGTGAAAAAAAAATTATGTTAAAGTTGAGCTCGATCGGACAATGGAAAGACGTGGCACAATCCTGTTAAAGTTCAAACAAATATTTTTTTTTTCACAAAAAATGATAAAATCCGATAAAAAGACTTCTGAATAAAGATCAAATGATTTTCTTAGTAAATGTTGATCATGATAGTATTTTTAATAAATATAGTATATTTAACCTTTAAACCATCACATCCCAAAAAATTACACTAACCACAATGTCGATCTGACAGACCACTATTATGCTCTCGCTAATTTTATAAGTTATGTATAATAAAAATGTATGTTTTCTTAATATTTGTGGTGGAGAAAAAGAA
>NW_012092104.1:4028-6149 GCF_000956235.1 Wasmannia auropunctata | reverse complement strand
ATGTGTATAAGAGACAGGCGTGTGCGTGTGCGTGTGTGTGTGTGTGTATACGATATGTATCGTATTTTTATATTTATAAGCAAGCAGGAAAATAAAGATATCAATATATTGTTTGCATCTATATATTTTACAATCTATTGTAATATTTAAATCTATTGTAATTGTTACAATCTATTGTAATATTTAAATTTATTGTAATTTTACAAATCTTTAATAAGAGTAGATTTATGAATACGGATTTTTGGATATTGAGTTCTATAATGTGACGATATGAAAAAGGATTTGTTTTTTCTCCTCATTTCTCGACAAAATTTGATTAAAATCCTGCATGAGCTTAACTCCTCGTTCTGCTGCGTCATGTACGACTTTAAACGTTTTCACAATTTCCATATCAATTTCATGTCAATTTCATTGAACAGGCTGCAATTACTTTTTAGTAAATTTAGGAGAAAAATGTCTATTCGTCGATAGTTTTGAATTATAAAGTTTTCATGCACTAAATTTCAAAAATATAAATAATAAATCTATACTAAAATAAAATTTTAAAGAATTTTAAATTGAGTTAATTGCATAATTCTCTCAGGTATTTTTCTCTTTTTCTTTCTTTCTCTGAAGCACATTAAGGAAATATTGTTATTTAATATTTGCAAAAAATAAACTTGATATTTACAAAGTGTTCTGAGAATTAACTTAAAAACTTCAAATTAGATGTGCCACGTTGTCCGATCAAGCTCAACTTTTACACAATTTTTTTTCAAATGGAACTACTTTAGGGGGCGTAAAAAAAATTCAAAAGTTAAAAATAAGGTAAACCCTAATATATATATTTATTAAAATGGTAAAACAATTCAACTAGAAAGAGAGAAAGAGAGAGAGAGAGAAATCGAACATTAGAGCATTAAAGATTCATTTGATATAGTAAATAAATCAATTATAAATAATTGTCAGAATAATGATAGATATTATGATGGCGTTTAACGCTATAGAAAGTGATTCTAATAATTCCATGACAAATCGTATGTTATTGTTAACTTCATTAAAAAGGTAAAGCAATAAAAATAAAATATATTGTTAGTTAGTAAGTATTAATTGAATAATACTAAAGAAATTTTTAAGATACCTGTATGTATCTTCTTACTGTATCTTCTACCTGTATCTTCTTACTAAAAGAACGATTGACGGAACGAACTCTTGCACTGACAATGAAACTCGCGGCAATATGACATTGGCTGCGTTCAGCAAAGAAAACAGTCAGTGAATGCTTAATAATTCTTTATTATGATATTCATTATTATGATATTATTATTAGCTAATTCTGCATTTAGATCTAGCGAAGATCTAAATGCAAGAACCAATCATATTTAAGAATCACTAAGCGCTCACGATCTAATTTCTCTGCAGAATGCAAATGATTAACAATGTCTGCAGTTATATAATAACACTGCAGTATAATAACACTTTTTTTCCGTTGCTTACATCAGTAAGTATAATTATTTTAATCAATTTTTTATCCTTTTTAAGAAAATTTTATTATTACAAACTTCGAACTTCGGACTACGAACTTCGGACTACTGATATGCGATTTATCTAATTGATGTTTTTATCATTTTAATAAATGTCACTATTACTGTATGTAAAAATTAATATCTTTTACTGCGAGGAATTATGAAAAATAGAGAAAATCAAATAATGACTTGGTAAAATTGTTATAAATGATGTACATGTATAAATACTACAAATCCTTGTACAGTCAAAGCTCGATAACTTGAATCTCTACAACTCGAAAGCTTCTATAGGACGAAAATTTTATTCATTCCCTTACATTCGCTCCGCTGCAACTGCGGAAAACCTCTATAAATCGAAATAAAACCTATCTTAACTCAAATTATTTTTCAGATATTTAAATGTATTATTTTACCTCTGCAACTCGAATTTAATGTAATCAAACTTCTACAAGTGGAAGTTCACCTCTATAAGTCGAATTTCTATTGTCGCTGTCTTTATAATTCGAAGTTATAGCTATATGTATAATCATGAGTAATAGCCTGGTATATGTTTTATGATTACATTTATTATCTGTATGCAATAAATTCGCTGTCAAATATTGATTTTTTTTTCCTT
>NW_012092104.1:1640-4008 GCF_000956235.1 Wasmannia auropunctata | reverse complement strand
CATTGTAATCGAAAACAATTTCTCCTCGGTACCATAAATATTAAAATATATAGATTAAATGAATATAATCCTATATACTGCAGTATATGTATATATATATATATATATATATATATATATATACATATAAGTTAAATTTCATCCAATTTTAAATGTTTAAACTTTAGAATTCAAATTTAGCTATAGTAATTAAGTAATTAAAATTTAAGAAAATGAGCGCATGATATTATTTATATTATAGCAATAATAGTCCTCCTACTAATTCATAAATTTTCTAATACTCCAGACACGACAAAATTATTCTTCTGCATGATAATGCTCGCCCACATGTTGCGGCGCCGGTCAAAACCTACTTGGAAACACTCAATTGGGAAGTTTTACCCCACCCGCCGTATTCACCAGACATTGCTCCTTCTGATTAATACTTGTTTTGATCGATGATGCATGGCCTGTCTGAGCAGCACTTCACATCATATGAAGATACCAAAAATTGGGTCGATTCGTGGATAGCTTCAAAAGATGAAGCGTTCTTCCGACGCGGTATCCGTGTGCTCCCTGATAAAAAAATATGATAGAAAACGATTAAAATTGATAGGATTTCTATGTGAATGTATCGTTCTCTAACAGGTCTATCGGTCATCACAAATGTGTAATAATACAAATCGTAGCGTATTTAATCGGTTTTAATCGAATCTGTTTTCTATCCGAATAACACGGTAGATATTTTATCGATTTCAATCCTATCTGTTGTACGGTATTTAATTCGAAATTAATATATCGATATGTATAGTTTCTTATAGATTATTTCAAAGACAGACTTTGTCGTGCATATACTATTGTATTATATTGAAAATGAATAGTTTTCAATCGAAAATTCCTGAGTACAGTAGTTTATCAGTAAATAATTGAAGATGCTCTACTCGTCTTTATCATTATTTTCTCATTTGAAGATCCTATGAAAATCCATACGGAGAACACGATAGGAAAAGCGGAAAGAGAATAATGGAAAGAATAAGCCCTTTCTACAAAGTATCATTAGCTCAACGTTAGCCTATAAGTCTGTAGTTCTAGGGATCTTAGGTTCGAATCTCAATGTTTTCAAAAATTATAAACCTGCGTGTATAAATTGTAATTAATTAATAATTAATAAAATAAAAAATATATATGTAAAATAGTAAACACAAATTAATAAACTCTAAAAATAATAATAAGTAATAATAGAATAAAAAAAATAAATTTTTTTTCAGTAATTTTTATATGCGATATTTCACATACAACCTCATTAAAAACGTATCTATTAATGCAGATCATAATCAATATACCGTCTATCATCAATACCCTATATCCAATTGGGAAACCCGGATTAAGAAACTTGATTCAAAACGATACGATTTTTTAAATCGGTTTCTATTGTCTTTTTACCAGGGACAGTTTGTATGCGATATTTCACATACAACCTCATTGAAAATGTCAATTTTTTAAATCGTTTTCTATCGTTTTTTTTTTACCAGGGCTGCCAGAAAGATGGGAAAAAGTAGTGGCTAGCGATGGACAATACTTTGAATAAAACATTAGGTACCGTTCTTTCACAATAAATGCCAAATTTTTGATAAAACCGGCGGAGACTTATTTGTACTCTTAATACATGCACAACAGGGGGTAAGAAATCGCTCCACCCTAATATACATATACGAAAGAGGCCCTCATGCTTGTATACAAATCTACCCTAAATTCAAAAGAAAATAATTATGCTATTTTTTATAGAATTCACTAACAATACGATAAAATTAATGAGTAAAGTAATAATAAATTGAAAATAATTTTAAGACATTTTACTTACTAAAAAATATTGTTTTTGTTTAAAACCTTAATTAAAACAATATCTTAAATTACTTGTCAAATACTTTGGAAAATTTACTCAGACAGCGCTAAAACACGTAATATCCTGCTCTGTTAGTTTACGTATAATTTGCGATTTGTAACTAAATAAAATAGTATGTATAATTATTAAGACAAAGAGAAAAATTAAAATATTGATTCTACACATAATATTTAATTACTCTCCAAAATTGAATCAGCGGAATTACATTGATTTTCACTGTACTTACAACTATATGATAAACAGTGGAGTATTTTAATGTTGTTTCAGTGATAATGCTTATATACATATACTTATACTTGTACTTATAATACGTCAACTAATTATTAGAGTAATGTTATTAGAGTACTATTATATATATTGGAGCACATATAATATATCTTTTGAAATTTTTGGGGTTAAAATGATATATTATTTTCCAGACATGGGCATTATCCGTGCCTGATACGGCAATTGCTATATGAGATAAGATCCGGGCTTCCACAAGAT
>NW_012092104.1:0-825 GCF_000956235.1 Wasmannia auropunctata | reverse complement strand
AGACGTGTGCTCTTCCGATCTGCCGTAAATGTACATGCCGGATTAAGCCCAAATCAGGATACCCTATTTGCCAAATTTGGGCCAAATAAAGGCCAATCTTAATGCCTCATTACGGTGTGCCTAATCATGTCCAGATCAGGCATCAGAAATTGCCGTATTTTATTTCTGCTCGGGCAGGTTTATAATTTTTGAAAACATCGAGATTCGAACCTGAGATCCCTATAGAACTACAGACTTATACGCTACGCTGAGCTAATGATACTTTGTAGAAAGGACTTATTCTTTCCATTATTCTCTTTCCGCTTTTCCTATCGTGTTCTCCTATATAGATTTTCATAGGATCTTCAAATGAGAAATTAATGATAAAGACGAGTAGAGCATCTTCAATTATTTACTGATAAACTACTGTACTCAGGAATTTTCGATTGAAAACTATTCATTTTCAATAGTATATGCACGACAAAGTCTGTCTTTGAAATAATCTATCAGAAACTATACATATCGATATATTAATTCCGAAGAAGTTCGACTTTGTATCGGGGAAGTCGAGTACAAACCCATGGGTAATTCTATGTGAAAATGTCATACAGAAAACGGTTTCTTTTCTATCGTGTTCTTTGTATAGATTCTCATAAAATCTTTAAATGAGAAATTAACGGTAGAGGCGAGTAAAGCGTCTTCAGTTATTTCCTGATAAACTACTGTACCCAGGAATTTTCGATTGAAAACTATTCATTTTCAATAGTATATGCACGACAAAGTCTGTCTTTGAAATAATCTATAAGAAACTATACGTATCGATATATTAATTTCGAATTAAATACC
>NW_012092103.1:13080-13630 GCF_000956235.1 Wasmannia auropunctata | reverse complement strand
TGCTCTTCCGATCTTTACTATAGATCGTCGCTCGATCGAATAACGAAACAAATCACGAAAGGAAGCGGCCGGACAATACCAACGCTCGTTGATGCCCACACGGCTCCAGAGTAAGAGTAAGAGATAAGAAAAAGAGGGTAAGAGTCAAAGAAGTAAGTATAAGGGGGTATGAATAAGATATAAGGAGTGTGAACACGGTATAAGGGGTATGAATAAAGTGTAAGAGGTGTGAATAAGGTGTAAGAGGTAAGAGAAAATAAGGAGGGGTTTGAATTCACAAGCTTTATTATAATATTCAAGATACACGAATCATAATAGATATAAGTTGGGTTATGTTACACACGAGTCATAATAGATATAAGTTAGGTTATGTCACACACGAGGCATATAAGTTAGGTTATGTTACAGAGCATGTAATAATAGCGTATATTGTAATACGGTAATTAAGAGTATAATATGCGGTTAAATAATGAGGCAGACCGGATACAGTTGAAAAATCTTAGGTTCACTTACTCACGCTACGTGATCGGCTGTTCGAAAGGCCGGCGCA
>NW_012092103.1:0-368 GCF_000956235.1 Wasmannia auropunctata | reverse complement strand
CACATAGGTGATCTCTCTGGCACTCGCAGGGAATATAGGACCAAGCGTAATTAGGCGGTTCTATGAATTTAGGTAACTCGTAAACGGTGTACGATAGAAATTTGGGACTTTGACCATGATTATTGTTATATTTTTTATTAATTATTGGTAAATAGTGACTTTTCAAAATTTGTGATATCTCGAGAACTAAGCATCGGAGAGAGCTCGGAGTTGTACAGAGACGCATAGTTGGTTATAAAAGTTAAAATTTTGAATAGTGAAAATTTTGTTTAAAAATTAAATAAATAAACAATTAGTTAATTAATAGATTTTTGGGTCGGTTGAACTTGTTATAGGCCCGGAATTATTACTGTCTCTTATACACATCT
>NW_012092102.1:0-414 GCF_000956235.1 Wasmannia auropunctata | reverse complement strand
TCATGTTTCATATATAATGCGTTACCGCCTACCTCTCTGAAGATGACCACATAATTTAGGGTCGAAACGTCAGAGGTTTTGATATTGTTCGTTGTATTGTAATTTATGTATTTATTCTTAAGTTATTGATGTGAGAATTATATTCATTTAAGCAAAGTTCACCCTGCGTTGGCTCTTTAACGCTTTTTCTTGATTTTCGAATTGTTTATTCATAAGAGCCTTATCCGTTTTTACAATTTTTTACAATTTTAAGTTATAAAGATATAATTGGCTATCTAATCTTTTTACGTACTATGGGACATATGGAAATAAATTTTGCATAAGAGAAAACTCACACTTTGACAGAAAAGCAGAAAACAGAAAAGCAGAAGCCAATCAGAACTCGCGTTGGTAGTTAATAGTTTTTGCTTTCTG
>NW_012092101.1:0-439 GCF_000956235.1 Wasmannia auropunctata | reverse complement strand
AATAAATAACAAATGTAGAAAGAAAACAATCCCCGAGCGGTAGCGAAAACGCCTAAAGTTGTACTCTTCTTTAAATTTTTCTGGAATTTGAGTGTGACAGATCGTACCACTAATGACCAATCAATCTATTTTTATTTCTACTAGCCGCAGATGATAAGAAAAGCGGGTTATCCCGCGGAGGCTCACGTTATACAGATGGAGGATGGTTATCTCTTAACACTTCATCGGATCCCAGGTGACAAAAAGCCACCCGTGTTGTTGCAGCATTGTTTCTTGTGCAGCTCCGCTGCCTGGGTCATTTCCGGCAAGGATAAAGGACTTGGTAACAACTTAATCAATTTTAAAAAATCGTCGATTATTCTTCTATCGATAAATTTAAATTCTAACGGAAATATTATCGCAAATAAAGTTGATTGTCAATTCGATGATGACGTATGAT
>NW_012092100.1:0-563 GCF_000956235.1 Wasmannia auropunctata | reverse complement strand
CAAAAATTTCCCTTTGACCGGCCATTTTTATTAATACCTCGTCAGTGACTGTACGGAAAAATACTAAAGGAGAGTTTTAAGACTTTAAGGCCAGCGGCACATGAAATGCATTGCAGAGCATAAGCATAGCATAAGACGGCTAGCATTTCATGTGCTTTGGCCTTGAGATCGGGAGCACATAAAATGCATAATAGAGAATAAGCATAGCATAAGCCCGCTGAATGAGCAGCCAGTATGAAATCGTCATATTGATTTACATAAGATTTTCATTGGTCTAGCCGCCTTATGCTTCAATATACATTTCATGTGCTCCGGGGCCTAAGTAAGTGCAACTTCTAATTGGCTTCTGTTGTTCTGATTTCTGCTTTTATGTGAAGATGTGAATTCTCTCTTAAGACGAAATCACACCTTGACAGAAAAGTGGAAAACAGAAAAGCAAAAGCTAATCAGAACTCGCACTGGTAGCAAGAAAAGCAGAAAACAAAAACTGTCGACTACCAACGCGAGTTCTGATTGGCTTCTGTTTCTCTGTTTTCCGTTTTCTGTCAAGCTGTGATTTGCCC
>NW_012092099.1:0-366 GCF_000956235.1 Wasmannia auropunctata | reverse complement strand
GTCATTTTTGCTTTAATGTTGAATAACTCGGTGAAAAAAAATCGTACGACGTTCAACAAAAAAGCAAATTAAAGAAAAAGATTTATTCTTTCAAAAACTGTACACTTCGTTTGTGTGCAATTTTTATTTCGGGCCATGAAATTTTGCAAAGTTAGGAAAAAATTTTGCGATTTGTCACATCTCCATTTGTATCAATGCAACTTCGAAGAAAGTTAGCTAATCGTTTTCTAAAATATCAACTTGAAAAGAGATATTTTAAGCTATAAAATGCTTTTTCGAAAGTCTCATTACGATAATTTTTGACGAAGATGCTCTATCTTGAAGTTTGTCTATTTTTAAAGGATAGAACAAGTGATTCTTTAATTT
>NW_012092098.1:0-364 GCF_000956235.1 Wasmannia auropunctata | reverse complement strand
TTTGAGTTTAGTTACTTACCTATTTTTCATGGTAGTTTGGAGGGATCCTAAAACAAAGAATTATTATTATGATTTTACCACAAAACAGTTAATTTTGATACTTACCAGAGATTGATCCACATTTCCAAGTAATACCTGGAAAGGAAAAGAGTTTCGTTAAAAGTTATGTCAATCAGGGTATAAAAGACCCACAATAGAGTATAGATTAAGTTATAAAGTGGATAAGCCACAATTCCTTCTAGAAGGTTCGAGAAGCTTCTAGAAGGAATCCACAAATTGTGGATAGAACGAATCTGGAAGCTAAGACGCACCTTTCTTTCCGGAATTGTGGAAGAAGGGGAACGCGTGAGAGTGGGAAGGCGTT
>NW_012092097.1:0-632 GCF_000956235.1 Wasmannia auropunctata | reverse complement strand
AATTTAGCGAACATTACCGTGCCGATTGCGTTATTCTATGCCGACAACGATTGGATTGTCAGTAGTCTGGTAGGTAGCGAGAAAACGCGTTTACACTGAAGAAACACGTACGTGGGACATACATTTATATTAAGAATTAATTCTCAATAATGTTGTAAATTACACTTTATACGCAGAGTCATGCAAGAAAAATAAGTTAACGCATTATAACTCGTGATATTTTTTTCAAGGACGTGAAGAAACTTCATAGCATGTTACCCAATGTTTTGGACTTGTACAGGGTTCCGTTTCCTAAGTTCAATCATCTTGATTTCATTTTGGCGAAAGACGCGCCTGAGCTCGTGTACAAGAGACTGCTCAAGATCATCAAAATTGGAAATTCAGATAATAAAGTTAAGAATGAATGGGATATTAAATCTTTGAGACTATGGCCATAAATTGAAAGTAATTTTTAGCTTGTAGTATCTCGAAATAGTTCTGCGTAGGTGAATTAAAATGTGTTATTTTGGCGCTTTCATCGTTTGAATTTCGATTACAAGAGGATTTTAATTCAAGCAAAGATTTACAAAAAATTCTAATTTTATCATGAATACTTTCTATTTATATTACTATTAATGTGATATTTTTGTTAA
>NW_012092096.1:0-550 GCF_000956235.1 Wasmannia auropunctata | reverse complement strand
GAGATAATTCGTAGAAACGCGTATTAATTCAAACATGTTCGTGGACTTACTCATTGTCAGCTATTTGATCAGAGAAAAACGTAAATAAGCACAAGACAAATACATGAATTAGCAATTAGATCGGTTAGCGAAAATAATGAAGGAATATAACGATGGAATATCCGAAGCTTTCTAAATATCTTTTATTATATTGTATTATTACATATCTTTTCTTGGCATGCATATTACTGCAAAATGTAGTAGTACAACGTGCCGGATTGTAATACTGATAAATATTCCAATCACGTACAAGGAAATGAAATAGAACGTTGCTTAGAGATTTAAATCTTAAAATAAAGTCTTCTCATCAACAATATTGAAGGTCAAAACAGATTTTCGGAAGGTAATCTCTACCGATAGTCATATTGATTGAATCCAATAAGATTATAAATAATCTACCATTCCAACCCTAATCGAACATTCTTAAAACTAGACGATAAATTTAAAAATGTTGAAAATTGCAAATGAACTTATTACTAAAATAGTAATAATGCTAATCGAGATTTGTATT
>NW_012092095.1:0-365 GCF_000956235.1 Wasmannia auropunctata | reverse complement strand
AGAAGGACACCGCCGCTAATTTGAATGCCGCGCGCGGGGACGCAGGACCCGCGACGCTACGCACCTCGCGCGATTCGCGGAGGTCGCGAGCTCGCACGCCCGCCAATTAGGGGCGCGGAAGAAGATACCACGTGGGCCCACCGGCCCACCGAGAGCACGGAAGCAACAGCACCCGGCACTTGTGCTGTGGTTATCGGATCGTAAGGACGCGGGACGAGATAAACATTGTGAGAGACTTTCCGCTGAGAATCCAGCTGCGGCCGAGACGAGCTACCGTTCCCGTGACGAGGAGTTTTCGGTGAGACGAACGCACCTATGTAAAGCCGCCGATTTGTACTTGTGTCAGACGGGCCGCGAGGAACACG
>NW_012092094.1:0-659 GCF_000956235.1 Wasmannia auropunctata | reverse complement strand
TCTCACGAGTCACGTAACCTCTTAACATGTGAAATAGTCTTCCATAGTTCCATGCTCGATCAACATCAAAAGCCAATCAAAAGCTTCTACTATAGCGCCGTTTGCGGTTAAACAGTGCGTTAGATGGTTGACTGGTGATGTCATTTCCGATTACAAATTTCTTACCCCCACCATCGATATGCTCTCTCCAGTCCTCCATGACTCAAAGAGATGCTCATCTGCATCTTTGTTTAATCGCGCATGCGCAGTTGATTTTCACAGTTAAGTGGGGAGATCTCTTTGACGAGAAATGAGAAAAAGAAAAAAAATGTTTATATTAATAATAACAATACATTTTATAAAGTATTTTATTTACAAAAACATTTATAAATAAAAAAATTTGTAATGTTATGATAATAAAATGTGTCACATCTAATTGTATTAGTGTATCAAATGTAGAAGTGAGTCACTTAGAAGTAGTCACGTAAAAGTGATACACTAACACAATTAGATGTGACACTTGTTACGTATATGAATTTCAATATGGCGACAAATTTGCAAGTAAAGGCCTTCACACATAAAATCCCGTAAAGCCGTAAGACGTAAGCATAAGAAAATCGACCAATCCCAATTGAGTGGAAGGGTTATGGACAACCTAATACTAAATTGGGATTGGTCGA
>NW_012092093.1:0-488 GCF_000956235.1 Wasmannia auropunctata | reverse complement strand
CTGACAAACCCGAGCGCGCTCGCAGTAGCGTCGGACGCGCGTAGTAATACATGCGTAAGATGGCGTGCGCGTCCTAGCCGACTTGTGCTATCCTCCGAGTAAGCGGTACTTTTGAACAAAATGAAAGAATGGATTTTTAGAAATATTCATTTGCTTTAATAAAATTATATGCTGACCCAAATCTACAGAGATTGCATTTTTAAAAATATTTATTAACTTTAAAAACATTATAAACATGCCTTTGAGTGTCATCGAAATGAGAAATTACATTTTTAGAAATATTCCTTTGCTTTAAAAAAATTATATGTATATATCCTCGAGTGTTCGAAGTGAGAGGTTATATTTATAGAAATTTTTATTGCTTTTCAAAAAATTATATGCATATCTACAAGTCTTCGGAGTGAAAGATTGCATTTTTAGAAAAAATTTCTTTACTTTAGAAGCATTATATACATATCCTCGAGTATAGATCGGAAGAGCACACGTCT
>NW_012092092.1:0-397 GCF_000956235.1 Wasmannia auropunctata | reverse complement strand
TTGCCAGCCCGCTCAGAGATGTGTATAAGAGACAGCCTAATGACGGTGTACAATTACGCGAAGATCATCACTCTACTAAGATTCAAGGTAAATGATCCAGTACGTATCAGTAAATTTAAAACTATATTTGAGAAAGGCTACACACCAAATTGGTCCACAGAAATCTTTTGTATCGCGAAAGTACAATCTACAAATCCCACGATGTATTTATTAAATGATTCTCGCGGAGAACCTGTAGCCGGAAGATTTTACGAATATGAATTACAACGAGTATCCAATCCTGATGTGTATCTCGTGGAAAAAGTACTGCGCAAACGAGGAAACAAGGTGTACGTGAAATGGTTGGGGATGGACAGTTCACATAATTCGTGGATAAATAAAGGGAATGTATTGTAGT
>NW_012092091.1:0-443 GCF_000956235.1 Wasmannia auropunctata | reverse complement strand
GATACGATATCTTTTATATCTTGAAAAGTAGCTATTTTTTTCAAAAACTGCGGGTGGCATTATAATCTACGCAAAACATACTCTATATCTATACAATAAAATAAATAGGTCCTGAAAAATGCCCTTTCACATACCTATATATGTAATACATTTATATATTTATATATTTATATACACATAATATATAAATAAATAAATAAATAAAAAATATATATATACTGTGATTATATGCTGTATATATTTATATATATCTGTTATATACATCCCCGTTCTTAGCATAACCCAGGATCAACGACGAGGACGTGACGGGGTTCTGATCTCTTTTTTATATATTTTTTATTTTTTTTTAATATTTTTTCAATAATTTTTTTAAATATTTTTTTTATTTTTTGAAAAATACGTAAATACGGATATATGTTATAAGGTATATTAATACTTATTGA
>NW_012092090.1:0-601 GCF_000956235.1 Wasmannia auropunctata | reverse complement strand
TCTTCTCTGATAATCTAGGACTCTACTTTAGCCGAGCGTACGAATTACCACAAATTGCATTCTAATAAACAACTTTTTTTCTATGCTTCCAATCGTAGCTCAAAAGGTTTTGTATTATTCGTGCAAGTAATCCGATGCGCGCTAGGTACTTTTTTGTACATATGAGCTGCAGAACTTTTGTATCAATAAAATGTTTACGTCAGGTGATAGGTTATGATACCCCAAAAAAAGTAATTTTTTAATATTTTTTCGTTTATACTATTCATATACAGGGTGTCCCAGAAAGGTCGTATGTGCTTTCATTGGCAGATTCTAGAGAGCATTCTAAGACGAAAACTCTTATACAAAAATGTCGAGGCTATAATATTTTTTAAATTATAACCGATTAAAGTTATCCTATTACGGCGTCTGAAATTCGCGCGCTCAGGCATGGTACGTACAGTCGTGGTCATTTAGGTTGCGACACTTTTTTTCTTGATGGATTTCGGAACGCCCAAATATTACATGGATGTGAATCACTGCTTCTAGTAAGCTAGAGTGAGGGTTAGAATATCTGTCATAAGAATTTATACAAGGTGGAAATAGATCGGAAGAGCACACG
>NW_012092089.1:0-472 GCF_000956235.1 Wasmannia auropunctata | reverse complement strand
GTTATCATCTTATGTCCCCCTCGAAACCCTACAACTTTTGTCTGAAACATTTTTTCCTAGTGTGCTTATTTTTCGAGATATTCGACTGGATGGATTAAAATGGTCCACCCTGTATATCACCCAAAAAAAATTCTAGTTATAAAGTGAAATTTCCTCTAATCCCATATTTTAAGCGAAAACTTTTACAGAAAGAGTATTCCTCTTCCAATAAATTGAACTGTTCATCAAAAATCTATTAGATATTATTTTTTTATTTTCTTCTTATATTAAGAGGAATATATTTTTTTTCAAGCGGAATGCCCTCTTACATGCGATATGAGTAACACGAAAAGCAATGTGTATCGCTGCGTTCTGCCGCGTGACGATTGATTGAAGTGTTGCGCTGCATTTGCAAAAACAGACGCAGTAAGACTGCGTTCCGTTAGTCATTGTACATACTGAAAAACTACAGTACAAATAATGTGCATTATAA
>NW_012092088.1:0-320 GCF_000956235.1 Wasmannia auropunctata | reverse complement strand
TTGAAATCTCTACTTTCCAAAACGGTACTTTAGAAAACGATCTTACTGATCTTTTATGGAATTACACGGATAGAAAAGGAGACCCGACGAATCTCAAAATTTTTTACGAAATTTGACAAATTCCATGGCGCGAATTAAAAATCGCATGCAAATGCAGTTTACAGCTTTCGAAAGAGTAAATCTTTACCTTTAATTTGCTTTTTTGTTAAGCGTTGTACGATTTTTTTTCACCGAGTTATTCAACATTAAAGCAAAAATAGTCCTTTTTTGCTTCAATGTTGAATAACTCGGTGAAAAAAAAATCGTACAACGTTCAACAA
>NW_012092087.1:0-472 GCF_000956235.1 Wasmannia auropunctata | reverse complement strand
AGTTCAGACGTGTGCTCTTCCGATCTACAAAAAACAGGTGTACAAAATTAAACAATAAAACCTAAGCGGTACATCTATTATTTCTTCAAAATAAAACCTAAATGCTATATCTTTTGGTACTTTAAATACCGATCTCTATTTTAGTGAAATATATATATATATATTGTGACGCCGCAGTCCGCTACGGCGGAGCAGCGTCCCGCCGCCGTCACAAGGCGCGGGTTCGCGCCCCTTTTTACCGGACCGGCAGCTACATTGTCGAGACGAGACCGAGATCTCCGGGAGGCCCGAATTGAAAACGCGTACATTTTATTAATTTACTTTGAACCTCTTGTATGTACCGCGGCACCTCACCGGACAAACGGAGCGACGGAGGACAGGAGTCAAGGCCATGGACAGCAGAAAGTGCGTGGAGTACGGGCGACCTGGCGCGGGAGCAACGGGGGCACGCACCGGGCACGCGGCGAGACAG
>NW_012092086.1:0-660 GCF_000956235.1 Wasmannia auropunctata | reverse complement strand
TCCATATACAAATGCAGCATGTCGGGCGGCAATTTATTATGACGCAAACGCAAACTCCCGACAGCGTGCAACCGGTTGTAGATCGTCGGGAACATATCAGCGACAGAGCAGCAACACCATCGCCTGTCGCTGGACCTTCGCGAGATGTTACCGACGACCTACAACCGGTTGTACGGCTACAACGTTTGCCCGACGACGACGCATCTTCTGACGCGACGCCGAGGAGGCCAATGAGGTCCATCAGTTCGGCCTCAAAAATAGCAAAGTTTTCTACGTCGCTATTGACGTAAAAAACTCTACTAATTGCCACTTGTACATACTTGTATATACTTGATATTTTTTTCTACATATTGTATATACATTGTAATTGTATATATGTACATATTTATTATTCATGTTTTGTATATAGTTTGTTAATTTGTATATACTTGTCATTTTGTATATAGTTGTTAATTTCTATATATTTGTTAATTTGTATATATTTGTTGATTTGTATATATTTGTTAATTTGTACATACTTGTCAATTTGTATATACTTGTCAATTTGTATATAGCTGTTCATTTGTATATAATTGTTTATTTGTATATAGTTGTTAATTTGTATATACTTGTTAATTTGTACATATTCCCCGTCGAGACTAGATCGGAAGAGCACACGTC
>NW_012092085.1:0-383 GCF_000956235.1 Wasmannia auropunctata | reverse complement strand
TCTACTTTTAAAAAAAAATATCAAAAAAATTTTTTTTTAAATGTTTTCAATTTTTTTTTTAGTTTTAAGTAAAATGTCATCAATTTTTGAAAGTATGACACATTTAATTTTTTTCAAAAAATTTTCATAAAAACTTCGATTAATTTAATGATTTTTAAAACTAGTCCGATCATGGGGAAGCTTTTCCTTCTATTTTTTTTCCAATTAAAAAAAAATTTATTTGAATTATTTTTCGCAAAGTTATAGGCATTTGAAAATTGGAACTGCGAATTTAAAAAAAAATTCATATCTCATGACTATGTTGACCAAAAAATTTGAGTAAAAATCATGGTAACTTCTTCCGATAGATACTATAATATATAAAAATTTTAGCCAAATCAAAA
>NW_012092084.1:0-445 GCF_000956235.1 Wasmannia auropunctata | reverse complement strand
TTGTTATGCTCTGCTTCACCGCGCCGAGCGCCCTCACCCGTGCGCGAGCACGGTGGGCCCACGCGCCGGCGCACCGATGCCCCGCTTAGTCCCGCACTCCACCGCCTTCCGGGCGGCGGGAAGCTATGAATCTTCTAGTAATATTCAATCAATTCATGAGACATTCAGAAAGCGTAATATATATTTCTATATAGTAAACAAAAATGATTATTACAAACAAGGATATAATAAAGTAAGTCAAGTATCATAACACAGCAACGGCATAACCTCCTCGGGGAGTCACCCTTTCCAACACACCCAAATAATTTTTTTTATTTTGATCTTAGGAAAAAATGTTTCAGACAAAAGTTTTGGGACTTCGAGGAGACATAAGATAATAACATTGGTTTGACTCTGAGTGGCGTCGTCAAGGTCAGGACAAGGACATGTAATGAAAAATTGGGGG
>NW_012092083.1:0-372 GCF_000956235.1 Wasmannia auropunctata | reverse complement strand
AAAATGTCAGTGGCCCTAATGGAGTACTCCATCAAATTGCCACTAAAACATTGCAAAGAAATAGATTTAAAAATGTGGTTATAAATGATAACAAGATAGACATATGCACCATTTATTGCCAAAGCTTATTTAACCCTCGAAAATTACTAATTCAAAATACAATCACTGTAGGCGATGCTGTCCTAATAGGAGAAATAGCAGGTTCCAAAGATATTAAAAGTTTGATTAAAGAAACACTTGGTTTCGAAAATGATCAAGATGTTCGAATATATAACAGATGTGTATACAAAGAAACAATTTTCCACAGTACTTTGTATGAACGGCCAAAAAAAAGTAACGATACTGTCATTCAACTAAAATCGTCTGCTATAG
>NW_012092082.1:0-345 GCF_000956235.1 Wasmannia auropunctata | reverse complement strand
TAACCGTAAAATTTGAAGTCATTCTGATTATTACTCTGTCTATGGCAACTCTTCAAAGTTGTTAGCTGATATTGTCTGTCAACAATAGAGAAAATCGAGTATCGCGCAGTGATAAAATTCCTTCATTTGAAAGGGAAAAAGACTCAGGAAATAAAAGATGAGTTAGACTCTGTATACGGTGAAGCCTTCCCTTCATTTACAACGGTCAAACATTGGGTGGCCGAGTACAAACGTGGTCGTACGAGCATTTTAGACGAGGAACGTTCCGGGCGCCCGAAAATCGCTACAACTGACGAAATGATTGATTTTGTGCATCAAACTGTGATGGACGATCGTCGATTGACT
>NW_012092081.1:0-597 GCF_000956235.1 Wasmannia auropunctata | reverse complement strand
TCGCCGCCACCGCTGCTTTTCCGCGTGATTCTACCGCTGCTGCTCCGCATGCCGCCAACATCGATGCTTCTCAACGTAAGTTACATAGAATAGAATACTTTTATGTACAAAGTTTTTGTAGCTTTTTTTAAATTCTTATTGCATATACTTTTAAGTACTTAATATAATATTTGTTTCGTAGGATGAAGACCGAGAGGCAGGAGAAGCGGAAAACGCCAAAGGGCAAGAAGATTTTTTAATTTTTTGTTCAACATGTGCAACAACTATAACAAACACTATTTCGGAGAAAGAGGAAGAGGAAGAGGAAGAGGAAGAAATTAATAATTTATTTTTATTTCTTAAAAAAATAGTTTTACTATGTTCTGTTATTTATTTTAAAATGTTAAAATGTTGTTAAAAAATGCTGTTAAATGTTTACAAATAAATTAATAAATTAATAATATATACACTGTTAAATCTATAGTGTCAACCTAAATCTATAGTGTTTAATTTTATTAACTCGCTACTGCTCCTACTTAATAGTTATTTTTAACCCAAATTTGGGTTAAATTTGAACTGTTTTAAATTATTTAACTCCATTGTTTTAGTTAAAAATAA
>NW_012092080.1:0-446 GCF_000956235.1 Wasmannia auropunctata | reverse complement strand
TATCCCCTGTGTGCCTTGTCGACTCAGTTATGCACTCGCATGAAAGATGCTCGTACTAAACGAATCTTATACGACAAAGACACAACATACAACGAGTGCAAAAAGAAGGAGAAAAAAGAAGATAGGAGGAAAGTTGAAAGGTACACGTAGATTAACCGCTGCGAATGTAGCATTTCTTCGATCGTTGGGTCTCGCCGTGAGAAACGAATATGACCCGAGATATCCTGAACATCGGTGATGAACCGATCTTCGACGATCGTATTGTCAAGATCGAAACTCATACTTACAATCCATACGCTAACACTACATTTGAATACAACGACGAAATTCGAATACCTATACAACAGCAAGATCTGTACACACTACCATGCGAAAGTTTTCTTTATGTAGAAGGAAAATTCACTGCAAAGGAATTAGAAGAGACTGAAGTAGAGTTAAAACCCCGA
>NW_012092079.1:0-761 GCF_000956235.1 Wasmannia auropunctata | reverse complement strand
AAATAGACCGGAATATTGTCGGTGGGATCCAGGAAACTGACCGTGGTACGGATTTCTTCTAGACCAAAATCATCCGGACCTATGGTGTAGGTTCCGGGTTCCGGCGGGGAATATAGTTGAGGAAATTGACGGATAAGCGACTCTAGCGAGTCGTGTTCCCCGTAGAGATAATACAAGCGGGGACGAGGGGCGGGGATTTCCTCGAGAAACTCGACGCTTTCCGTGGAACTTACAGGAGAAGAAGGGCGTAAGTCCTTTTCCAAGTCTATAGTCTCAATGGAAGTTGCGGAGGAGGGAGCGCGAAGCTCCTCTGGGGAAAGAGGTACCGGAGAATAGGAGACTGACGGAAAGGAAAATGTCGGTGAGGGAGTTCGCGAAGGTGTATCTGGGAAAATTCGGTAGGTGTGGTCGGAGGATGCAGAAAGAGGACGAGAAGGAATGTCCTCGGAAGATGGGGGAGAAGAGTTAGCCGGAGGAGCGGCTGGTGACGCTGAGTCAGCAGGCTCCTGGTTGTCCGGTCTCCCTGTCGAGTCTTCCAAGGAGTTTAACCACTCCTGGTAGGCCTGGTCAAGAAGCCTCCGTGCTTCTTGCTTTCGGTGGCGCCGGCTTGATCGCGAGTCGCGGGGCCGCGGTGGGACGGTAAAATTTTGTCTACGACACACTGAGGACGAGATTGATTTAAGACAAGTCAACTAATTTAATTAATCCCGGTTAAAATAAAGAGCTGACAACTTACTACTTGCTGTAATTTGAGAACGAGC
>NW_012092078.1:0-373 GCF_000956235.1 Wasmannia auropunctata | reverse complement strand
TACTTCTGAGACACACACGCGCGCGCGCGTGAGCGACCTCCGTCGTGGACGCGTGCGCGACGGCACGTGCGCTTGCGCGGGCGCGTTGCAGTCGTCGCGACCGCGCGTGCGAGACCGCGCCGTCGCGGATCACTCCGAATCGTCGAGCTGCTGATCGTCTTTGGGATCGTCGTCGTCGTCGTCGTCGTCGTCGTCGTCGTTGGGATACCTTAGATCGTCGTACTTGTCGCGGCGGTAATCGCCGCCGTCGTCGTCGTCGTCGTCGTCGCGGTCGAGCCCGTGCTCGGCCTCCCTTCTGACGAGCTGTCGCGCGATCGTCGGTTTTCCCAGAATCGTGTCGATGAGCTCTTCCCGCGTCTTTCGGCGTAGCCGT
>NW_012092077.1:0-454 GCF_000956235.1 Wasmannia auropunctata | reverse complement strand
TTCGCCGCAGACTATTATATTTCTCTCTGCAGGCATCAAAGGTCTATGCTTTTTTGTTTGCACAGACATATTGGCTGCCAAAAATTAATAATTTTGTATAAATAGGTTTTTTATTATGTGTATATTAAATACAGAATTGTTTTATTTAATTTGATATAAATACATTTTTTATTTTGTGTATATAACACAAAGACTGGCGCTAATAGCGGCCAATATTTGTCAGCGCTGTGGCAGCAATTATATAGCGCCAATGAGCAGCCGATATATATATGTATATGTATTATTTTTTTATTTCTTTTACTCGTCCTTGAAGTAATCTGTAAGAGAAAAATATATATTTATATTTAACAATTATTTTATCATGTTTTATTAAACAAATTTAATGTATATATATGACAAAACGACAAACTTCTCAGAACGATGTAATACTGCGATACAATTCTTTTATGATCTT
>NW_012092076.1:0-626 GCF_000956235.1 Wasmannia auropunctata | reverse complement strand
AATATTTTTAACATTTTATATAAACCTTAGATGAAGTCTTACATTCGCTATTCGTCACGCGGTTTTTACTAACCTAACCTAACCTATCAAACTTATAAGAAATTAAAATACTTATTTAATATACATGAGAAATATCATATAAAAATATTTTTTTATAACAATATCTTAATATTTTATAGAAATTCAATTATAAAATGAAGAGATTACCTCTGGAAATCACGATTTTCGAAAAGTGTCTTGTAACACACAACGTAACACTTCTTCTTCTTCTTCTATTAAGGGTTTCCGTTTACACCAGAAACGATACAGTCTGTACTTAAGATTGAGTAACCAAAAAGCTTGTGCGACAATAGATGATGCAAAAAAGATGATGGAACACTAACAGAGTACTGAGCCACAGACGTCCACCACAGTCCGTGGCCCACAACGGAATGCAATTGCAACGGAATCACAACGTGACAGTTGACACAATGGAAAGAGCGGGAAAAAGATCGAGTTCAGACCATAAACTATGAATAAGGAAACATAACTCCATAGGTTGGAAGTAAGTAACGAAAAACGTTCCGTGTATACTGCCAGGTTCGCTGAACGGCATAAAGGTACGTTCCCATTGAGCGCGTCACGCG
>NW_012092075.1:0-319 GCF_000956235.1 Wasmannia auropunctata | reverse complement strand
AGTAATTATCACGTCGCTACAAGACAGACATCGGATATTCAACTCAAATATGTCAAATAAATAGACATCCAAAAATGAATTTTTTATAATAGCGAAACATGCACAATAGTTTTAAGTCTCTACTGTTGCGTATTTAATGTAATTTTAATTCTAATTTTAAGTCTCTATGTTTTATTAATTGACTATAATTTATATTGATCCAATGAATATGGCCTAATTGAAGCCGAAACGTCTGGATCCGATTTAAATATAATTGCTTTTTGGCTACCAATAACTTGCCTTTGGCTCATTTGCCCTTGTTTGCCCATTGCTTTAATAA
>NW_012092074.1:0-489 GCF_000956235.1 Wasmannia auropunctata | reverse complement strand
AGTACTGTATCGAATCCATATTACTTATCTGTTTTATTACTTGTGAGGCACTTTTCTCAATTCGGTCCTGGATTTAACATGATGGATGCTCACGTGATCCGGAAAAGGAGATCAAAGGTGCCGACACGAAGTGGACCTACTGGTTATACTGTGCTTCGACTCTCACCAGGAGCGATACAACCGGTATCCCTTTGGCCTAGTTTACACCGAGCACTTGATACGCGTACTAAGTACCAAATCCGTATCAAATCGCTTGATACAGTCGGTGTAAACGTTCGTGAATTATCTTAGTACGGTCTGGTCTGATACTCCTGAATCGCTAATATCAGACCAAAATAGTACGCGTATCAAAAGATTCTAACGCACTGTAAATACTAATTAGTTCGTTTTCAATCGGATTAAATACGTCACGGCTGCATTAGGTTAAAGTTGCTTTAAGATTAAAAATTAGAATGAGAAGTTTTGTGAAATGAAAAATCTAAAAACCTA
>NW_012092073.1:0-308 GCF_000956235.1 Wasmannia auropunctata | reverse complement strand
AGATTTGACGCAATTTCATTTGGACCTATGTAATTCCATAAAAAATCAATAGAATCGTTTTCTAAAGTGTCGATCTGAAAAGTAGAGATTTCAAGCTGTAAAATGCTTTTTTTGAACATTTCGATATGATCATTTTTGACGAAGTTACACGCTCTTGAATTTTGCCTATTTTTGGAGGGTAAAGTAAGTGATGCTTTAATTTTGTTGAGAAGTGTATATTTGAAGCTTAATTATTCAATTTTTTGTATCATATATTATTAGATCAAAAGAATAAAATAAATCTCGCAATGCCAGTATTTTTAAGCTAA
>NW_012092072.1:12938-13701 GCF_000956235.1 Wasmannia auropunctata | reverse complement strand
ATTTTTAATTTATTAAATTAAAATTTTTTTAAAATCATGTATACGTTAATACTAACTTCATTTTGTTTGTTTAATTTGATACAATAGTTTTTTTCGGGGTATATTAATTACAAAATAATTTTGTGTGATTGTTATATATTGAAGATAATGCCACTTAGGTTTTTTTATGATTTAACAACAGTTTTCTATTCAAAGTCATATTATAAATATATTTAAGATGATACAAAGGTCTCATTTTTTTCAATCCGATACAATTTTTTTCGAGGTAAAAACGTTAAAAAATATACTTGGCGGTTTTTTTATATTTTTAATGTCTTTTCCACGGATTTCACTAATTTTTGCTAAGTTTTTGTTTCATTAATAATAAAATAATTTTGCGTGATCGTGTTATACATTAAAGATAATATTATATGAATTTTTTTAAATTTAATGCAACAGATTTTTTCGAGGTATAATATTTACAAAATGATTTTAGTGATTGTATTATACATTAAAGATAATACCAATTTGATTTTTTAGATCAATTATAATAAAATACAGCGTTTACAAAACCATTTTATCCTTATTGTTTAAATATCAAGATAAACAAAACTACTTTAGAAAAATTACTTTTCAGTCATAATTAATGTTACATTTCTAAGAACCTATTATTCACACAAATACATAATATTTATTTTATTTTGTCTTTTCTACTTTACATTTTAATATTTATTTCTTAATTATTTTATTACATTTTATTTTTGTTTCATGATCGGAAGAGCAC
>NW_012092072.1:0-539 GCF_000956235.1 Wasmannia auropunctata | reverse complement strand
TTCTCTTCTTGATCTCCTCGGACTTTGACAACTTGATGGCTGATTCATTATCGCAATAGAGCATAGTCGGACCTTCAAGAGATGTCATCAACTTCCTTATAAGATCCCTAATCCACATTGCCTGTTTCGATGCTTCGTATGCAGCCTGTAGTTCAGCAACAGTCGTAGAATCTGCGACAATGGTACTCTTCCCCGATTCCCAGGATATTCCCCATTACCATACCGTTCAATACAAACACATGCCCATATGTACTTTTGGCAGTGTCCAGCATAATCGGAATCGCAATATCCAACGACCTCATTTTTACCTCCACCAAACTGAATTCCAACTGACATTGTTCCCTTTAGGTAACGGAAGATTCGCTTGACTTCTCTTACATCATGCGGTGTTGGAGTCTCGATCGCGCGTGCAGCATGGTTAACTTGAAACGAGATGTCTGGTCGCGTATGCGTCGATGCATACAGCAAACATCCAATAGCCGTGCGATATGGAAATTGAACTTCCGACATCTCATCAACATTTTCTTGTTGCTCCTTGA
>NW_012092071.1:0-495 GCF_000956235.1 Wasmannia auropunctata | reverse complement strand
TATCCCCTGTGTGCCTTGTCGACTCAGTCATACATTATACGAAGTTATACGATAATAATAATTTCTTATGATACAACTCTAATTTTTTGAAATATAAACAAGGTTTAAAAAAATGGTATATTTAAAAATTTAAGTGAGATGATTATTAAATACAAATCATTCCTTCTCTATATGAGATTATATCTTATCTTTCTGTAGATTCCTAAATATTTCTAGTATAATTAATAGTTATTTTATCTTTCTGCATTTAAATATCCATAGATAAATTTATGAAAAAACTACCTCTGGACTTTATCTGACTTGTCAAAACACAATCATTTACTCATGACAATTATAATACATCATTCCACTCTGCAAATCCACCTTAATTCACTACATTGATACACAAAAAAATGCATGAAAATAAGCACAATAAACATCTTAACTACTTAAAAGGAACACTTTTACAATTTTAAACACATCAGTGATTGCATGTCAAATTTTTTACGATAAAAA
>NW_012092070.1:0-328 GCF_000956235.1 Wasmannia auropunctata | reverse complement strand
GTATCTTTATCTTTGGATCACATGACATAATTAACATTGTATTTATTTTAACACGATTAAAGTTGTTCTGTAGCAAGTCTGTAGAGGAAAAAACCGTCATCGAGTTGTGTAAGCAAAACAGCTATATTCTTTGATAAATTACAATTAAAGTAGATATTAATTCAAGATTCTTTTATCAATCTTGTGTTTTTAATTATTTTCATTCATAAATTCAATAGTTTAGAAGGAGGTACTGTTAATAAAACTCACAGGTACGATTTAGGCGGCCGGTTTGTTGAATCGTGCTTTTGACAGCATGTTACAAAAAAGCTTAGAACAAATTAATTTA
>NW_012092069.1:0-444 GCF_000956235.1 Wasmannia auropunctata | reverse complement strand
TATCCCCTGTGTGCCTTGTCGACTCAGTTGTATGCTATACGAAGTTATTACGTTTGTCACGAGTGGTCACTGTCACTGACCAAGAGTGATTCATCCTGTGACAAGGAGCCCCTTCACCACGGCAAGGTGACGAGTCTCGACGGGGAATATGTACAAATTAACAAGTATATACAAATTAACAACTATATACAAATAAACAATTATATACAAATGAACAGCTATATACAAATTGACAAGTATATACAAATTGACAAGTATGTACAAATTAACAAATATATACAAATCAACAAATATATACAAATTAACAAATATATAGAAATTAACAACTATATACAAAATGACAAGTATATACAAATTAACAAACTATATACAAAACATGAATAATAAATATGTACATATATACAATTACAATGTATATACAATATGTAGAAAAAATATCAAGTA
>NW_012092068.1:0-504 GCF_000956235.1 Wasmannia auropunctata | reverse complement strand
TCCTACCTATAGTGCACACCGGATAATGCCAATTATACATGAAAAAATTGCAAAGTTTAACAGAATGCACGGACTTGCTAAAATTTTTCTCGGGGATGCGGTTTCAAGCGTCATAAAGTTGGAATATTTCTACTTTAATTTAGAAAAAAAAACAAGTCGCTACGTATTTTTTTTCACAAAGTTACAGCATTTTGAAGTAACCCTTGTATTTTTCTCATGTATATGATCAACATTATCCTATGTGCACTATAGGTAGGTTGACGATCGGATTTTGCACACCGTGTGTATGTGTGTATGTTTTACATACGCCCGCATTCACACAATGTGCAAAATCCAATTGCCAACCTCCCTATAGTGCACATCGGATAATGCCGAACATACATGAGAAAAATACAAGGGTTACTTTAAAATGCTGTAACTTTGTGAAAAAAAATCGTAGCGACTTGTTTTTTTTTTCAAATTAAAGATGTGACGATACGCCCCCGCCTCGTCACCACAAGGGGC
>NW_012092067.1:0-315 GCF_000956235.1 Wasmannia auropunctata | reverse complement strand
ATCAAAAACTAGATCGATATTATTGCCATTCAGACACATCTGACGGAGCCCTTAGGTACTACGTGATTTTCCCGTCGTGCGTTTTGTTTGTCACGGGTTTCCGGTTTCCGTCTTCATGACAAGAGTCGTTGTACGTTCGTTAGTCTGAACGGTGTTACTTTTTCTCGCCATATTGTATCTTTTGTGTGCAATAAAGAGCTTGTGTTATAAGGACATATTACCCGATTATTCCGTACGTTACATTTTGGCGACCGTGACAGGACTTTAGTATTGTTAGTAACGTGTGGGTGTGAGAAAATAATCGGTAACACGTCA
>NW_012092066.1:0-389 GCF_000956235.1 Wasmannia auropunctata | reverse complement strand
TTTTCCATACCTCGTTTCTTAGTGTAAAATCATCATTGAGGAAAATGAATTCTGGAAATCAGGAGGCTTCGCCCTTTTAAAATGAGTTTCAGGAAGATTGTTTTACGATTATTTTTTCACGAAGTTATTACAGTTTAAATATCGACGATTTTTCAGCTTCACTATTCAATTTTTTCAAAATTTAATGAGCTTTTAATAGCAAAATTCAAGAATCACCTATTCTATCCTCCAAAGGAGAGTGTAACGTTGCAAAAATGACAAATCGTAACAAATTTTTAATAAGCATTTTATAGCTTAAAATCTCTACTTTTATATTAATCTTACTGATCTTTACGGAGCATTACGAATACAAATAAAGATGCGACAAAATTTGTTACAAATTTTGCAAA
>NW_012092065.1:0-600 GCF_000956235.1 Wasmannia auropunctata | reverse complement strand
AGAGCGCTTTACGTCAACGTGTCATTTTCGAAGGTGCAGGTCCCAGTCAATCGCATGATTTTTCCTGGATGGAAATTGAAACGGCGTTCAGAAATCGTATAGTAACTGGTGCTGTCATAAATTTTTCGTACACCGATCCTAGTCTATTTCTCGACATTAAGGAAAAAACGTATTGGAACACATGCGTAAGAATTTAGAGAGACACGCTTGTTTGAAAATAAATACGATATTCAATGGTGAGTTTGTTTCACAAGATAAACCCACGAGCGTAAAGTCAGTTTCTACGAGAAATCGTCAGTTATTTCCTACGACAGATCTTAATGAATGGTACAGGGAGTTTGTGCGCGATTACACGGTGTCGGAGTTGAGTGAACTTCCGGAACGTCAAAGTGGGTGGAGACTTTCACGTATTTTGAATCTCACGATTAACATGAACAAGTGTAATCCCTTGCAAGCTGGGTGTTGGCTGGACTTACCACTGCATATCAAAGCTAGGAAAGCAGTAATCAATATAAAGAGTCCAGATAACGCGTGCTTTGCGTGGGCAGTAGTCGCAGCTATGTACCCTGCCGACACTAATGTAAACAGAATGTCACAGTA
>NW_012092064.1:0-351 GCF_000956235.1 Wasmannia auropunctata | reverse complement strand
TAAAAGCGGAAATTGAAGACGATAAGGAGAGGTGGAAAATATGTTCGGTATATGGTACGGGGGGATGGAGTAAGATGGAAGAAAGTATGAATAAGATTTTAAGGAAAGAAAGAGAGGGAAGGGAAATGGAGGGGGTGATATTAGGAGGAGACTTCAATGTGAGAATTGGTGAATTGGGGGGCTTAGGATTAGATGGAGAAGAGGGGGGAAGGAGAAGCAAGGATAAAACAATTAATAACGATGGTAGGAAATTCGTAGACTGGGTGCAAGAAAGTGGTTGGTATATTTTGAATGGAGCATGTGAGGGCGACTGGGAAGGGGAGTATACTTATGTAGGGGCGAGAAGTAGTT
>NW_012092063.1:0-328 GCF_000956235.1 Wasmannia auropunctata | reverse complement strand
CTACGGGCAACACATCAAGTCGCGAAGCAATCTGTCGACAAGGCTAAACGAAAGCAAAAGACTATGCCGACAAATCAGTCAAAATTCGCACGTTTAAAGTAGGCGACCTCGTACTATTACACGAGACATTAAGACGTGGACGTTCGAAAAAACTAGAGGCACCATGGGTGGGCCCGTATCGCATCGTTCAGAAAGTCTCCGACGTAAATTACAAAATACAAATAAAACGAAAGATCGCCACTGTACACGCGAACCGATTGAAATTATTTATAGAACATTAATCAAATCGGAAAAAATAATGTAACGCGCGGAGTAGTCGTAGTATTAA
>NW_012092062.1:0-780 GCF_000956235.1 Wasmannia auropunctata | reverse complement strand
CATACGTATTTCTGACCACATTCTTAGACGATTTTTCCTTTGGCAAAAATTTGTGCGGAGCTTAGTTTTCAAGTTATAAAGAGAAATAGTTAACGAATTACGGGCCGCGTATGGAAGGTAGACAGGGGCGGCGCAACTTACTGTTCGACGGCAGGCGGCACGCGAGACCCTCGCGACGATCAGCTGTCTACACGCGCGCATAAACATGCGTTTACATTTTCTCTCTCTCTCTTTTTCACACACACGCACGCACGCACGCACGCACGCACGCACGCACAAAACCTTACCTTTTAAAGATTTGTCGACTTCTGTAGCTTCTCGAAAAAGATAGATGAATTCTCATTTTGATGTGATTTCCACGTAATGAGTGTTTATCCTATCTAAAAAAAGGCATGTTTAAATACATTATTTTTAGAATAAAGAATAAACGTAAACAGGCATTTAAAACGAATTAAATAAGATGTTCAAAATAATCATCTTCAGCATAAATGCTTGTATTATTCGTTTTTTCTTCTATCTCCCAAAGTATTGTAGGCGATTTACTGGACATTCTGTATATATGTGTATCTGCTATACAGGGTGATTCAGAATAAGTATATTGTCCTTAAACATACGTATTTCTGACCACATTCTGAGACGATTTTTCCTTTGGCAAAAATTTGTGCGGATCTTAGTTATCAAGTTATAAAGAGAAATAGTTAACGAATTACGGGCCGCGTACGGAAGGTAGACAGGGGCGGCGCAACTTACTGTCCGACGGCAGGCGGTACGCGAGACCCT
>NW_012092061.1:0-429 GCF_000956235.1 Wasmannia auropunctata | reverse complement strand
TATCCCCTGTGTGCCTTGTCGACTCAGTTCCGAGCTTCAAACGGCGAGAATCGACGTTTGAGCGGTGGGAACGTCGCGGGCGGCTCGGATCCGGCAGTTCGGCGCTTCGCACGTCGAGATTCGACGTTTGAATGGTAGAAACGCCGCGAACGCAAGGATACGACGTTTCCGAGCTTCAAACGGCGAGAATCGACGTTTGAGCGGTGGGATGTCACGTCCCGGAAGACGATCGACCTTCTTTTACACGTACCTCGGTCGCGAAAAGAGCGGTTGCTCTCGTTTCTTTTAGGGGTTGGAACCCAGGGAAGTCCGAGAGCTGAAATCTTTCCTCCGTTGTAGAAGTCAAGGACTTGTCAATAACGAGAATAAAGGATTAAGGAATACAACTTGATTTATTCCATTTTTGAGGGATACATTAATAGAGTGCGG
>NW_012092060.1:0-701 GCF_000956235.1 Wasmannia auropunctata | reverse complement strand
TAAAGAAGTGAAATCAAAATATTATTTCAAGTATATTTATTGTAATTGAATTAAAACTAAAAAAAATAATACACCTCGAAAAAAAAATTGTATCAAATTAAACAAATAAAATCCAAGTTGTATTATTTTCAATGTATACGTAAAAAATAAAAACAAGAAATGCATTAGATAGCGTAATGAGGACCGCAGAAATTAAAAAGGGATTTCGATAACAAGTAACAAATTACGTGACAGAAAAATCAAAGATAGGAAAAAATCTCCAGCAGCATACTTGGCGCGCCCGTTTTTTATATACATATTATAAAATTATAATATAAATACTTATATGTTATACATATATTTTTTTTATTGCTAGAGCAGCACGTGTCATATGCTTGATTCGATGATATAAGTATCATACGTATCATAGAATAGTTGATAAAAATAATTGAAATTAATTTAAATGTGACGATACGCCCCCGCCTCGTCACCACAAGGGGCCGACCAGCCGCCCCTGGCGCTCAGCGCCACAACTCCGACTAACACGCGCGCCGAGCGTGTTACGGGAGAGCGACCCCGCTCCGCAGTCCCCCGCGAAGCCCATCGGCGAGGTATATAAGCCGCCGCCGCGGAGCGACGGCTACCAGTCCGGTCCGAACCTACTCCTGTCGAGACCGTTCCTCCTGCGAAGAGAATCAGGGCGCCTGATTTCTCACGTTCCT
>NW_012092059.1:0-343 GCF_000956235.1 Wasmannia auropunctata | reverse complement strand
CGCGATGGAAGGACAGGGGCTGCACCTCGCTCCGTACAGACACGGATGGGGACTGCATCTCGCCCCGTACAAATATGGTCGGGGACTGCATCTCGCCCCGTACAAATATGGTCGGGGCACAGCAGCAACGGCGAAAAAAGGAGAAAAAAAAACGTCAAAGAGACGCTAACGATGCCCAGGGGTGCGACTACCGACGTGCAATTGGACCGGCTGGCGCGGATCGCGCGCGTACCGTACTTCAGAGGCGTTTTCATGCGTAACGCGTTACCGAGTGGCGGCGCGCGTCGATGCGAGAGCGGTATCGTGAATCTGGACGACGCGATGGGTCCCGGTACTCATTGGG
>NW_012092058.1:0-499 GCF_000956235.1 Wasmannia auropunctata | reverse complement strand
GTACATACATGAGTACGTCCACTCCCTAGTGAAACAATGAGAGTTTCCCGCCAACATGAAACTTTGGCCAGCGGGGTGAGGCACGTGTGCGGTAACGAGTGGGGATGGCATGACAGACGGTAGCGTACATCTTGTGGCATACTACCTCATTGGAAGTAGCGACATCTTGTAGCATGCTACCTCCCGTCTTACCTCCCTTCCTTTCATCCGCACACGTCGCACCCCCGATGGCCCTCATTCATTGATTGACAATCCCCCCTGTCTATCTACTTTCCCGCACTCTTTGCGGTTCGAAAAGTAGCCATTTTCCGACAACCGTGCGGGAAGTCAAGACCGTGCGGGAAGTAGTCACTTCCCGCACGGTCTGTAGTGCGAAAAGTAACGTCACGCGTGCGACAAGTAGCGCCACGAGACTTTCGACACAGCTGTACACAGCTGTCGACAGCAGTGCTGCAAATCGCTTTGCCACACCAAGTGATCGCCGCGCCACCAAGTGCCC
>NW_012092057.1:0-340 GCF_000956235.1 Wasmannia auropunctata | reverse complement strand
ATACATTATACGAAGTTATACGATATTTCGTTAAAAAATCGAAATTGACGAAAGTAAAACGTACAGTAAACTGCAAGGAACTACATCTATACAGCAGCACGCACAAAACCAGTCTGATCCAGAATGTTCTTGCCACAAAGGATTCGCATAGAAGGGAGAAAAGGCACAAGTAGAGGGGAAAACAAAGGACAATACGTATACCTAAAAAACGGATGATCTTTAGGTTTAAACGGTCGTCTCTATCAAGTTAGAATCTGATCTTATATTTTATTTGTCACTTTTTAAAAACAAAAAGTTAATAGTCGAGGTCACAATATAAAATGTTGGAAATTGTATTTTT
>NW_012092056.1:0-692 GCF_000956235.1 Wasmannia auropunctata | reverse complement strand
TAGTAGAAAATCTTACCTTATATCGTCGTGTGGGAATGCTTCGTAGAACGGCGGGAGGGATGCCCCTTGAATGATGTCATTTCATCGCCGCTCGCGACGTCGATAAGACGGCTGCCACCGCTCGCCGTTGCGTCACCGTCATGAGAACCATAGGCGGCGGGACACTTCTCTTTACCGTCCCGCCTGGCCAGCTACGAACGGTGTAAATCCTCCCCGCCTCCATTGCCTCTTTCCACTGATGCGGGGGATATTCTGAGAAAAATAACAAAAAAATTTTAAAATAAAAAATAAATAAAAAATAAAAAATGAAAAAAAGAAAGTTTTTTCAGACTTACCGTTGTCATTAGTGAGTCTCCAGCGAAGCTGTTTGAAGACGGCGTCGACGCCGCCGTCGTCGTCGTAGTCGTTGTCCCCGTCGTCGTCGTCGTCCCCGTCGCCTTCACAGTTGGCGACGAGGACGCTGGCAAAGACGTCGAACGGTTTTATGCGTTCAGAGTCATCCCCGTCGTCAACTGTGAAGGCGACGGGGATGACGACGACGGGGACGATGGTGAAGGCACTTTGCACTGAGAACGGTTTTTCGAAAAGCCGTTCTCACAGACGTGTACCGGAGGCACACGTCTCGAACACGTTCCCGCACCAAACGACTGTGAAAGACTGAGGGCTTCGATGCGTATCTCGGTATAGCTCTT
>NW_012092055.1:0-336 GCF_000956235.1 Wasmannia auropunctata | reverse complement strand
TAAATAACTATTAAGTAAGAGCAGTAGCGAGTTAATAAAATTAAACACTATAGATTTAGGTTGACACTATAGATTTAACAGTATATATATTATTAATTTATTACTTTATTTGTAAACATTTAACATTTTTTAACATTTTAACATTTTAAAATAAATAACGGAACATAGTAAAACTATTTTTTTAAGAAATAAAAATAAATTAATTTCTTCTTCCTCTTCCTCTTCCTCTTTTTCCAAAATAGTGTTTGTTATAGTTGTTGCACATGTTGAACAAAAAATTAAAAAATCTTTTTGCCCTTTGGCATTGTCCGCTTCTCCTGCCTCTCGGTCTTCATC
>NW_012092054.1:0-317 GCF_000956235.1 Wasmannia auropunctata | reverse complement strand
CCGGTCCCCCGCGGCCGCGGGGGGGGCGCTTTTCCGCCACCCGCCGCCACCTTCGGGCCGGCGCTCGCCCCCCCGGCGGCCGCAGCCGCGTCCTTCTTTTGGGCCCTCTTTGCCTTCCTCCCGACCACCGCAGCCCACGATGTCTCGGGCCGACCGGCAGCCGAAGGACCAGCCACCGGCTCGGGGTGCCTCCCCAACCTAACCTTTTTTTTNTTTTTTTTTTTTGTACGTGGAGAAACCCTTCATGGGTACCCCCCCATCCCGGGGAGGATGGGGGGTTATGCCGGACTCTTACCGGCTAAAACTCCACGGGTGTC
>NW_012092053.1:0-320 GCF_000956235.1 Wasmannia auropunctata | reverse complement strand
TGTGTGCCTTGTCGACTCAGTTCTCCGATCGGGACGCGAAACTCTGCTCGACCCGGACATGCGAACTCCCGACAGTATTGCCTCGCACCTACGCGTGCGGTCGCAATATATATACAGGATGTCCCAGAAAAGTCGTATGTCCTTTCACTGGCAGATTCTAGAGAGCATTCTAAGATGAAAACTCTTATACGAAAATGTCGAGGCTATAATACTTTTCAAATTATAACCAATTAAAGTTATCCTATTACGGCGTCTGAAATTCGCGCGCTCTGGCATGGTACATTGCGCGTGCGATTGCGGGGTGCCCTTGTCCATTGACT
>NW_012092052.1:0-332 GCF_000956235.1 Wasmannia auropunctata | reverse complement strand
ACCAGAACGTGCTGCGTGAAGAATTGCTGCGTGCGCGCAGCGTAAACGAGTACAGATGGTGTGCGTATAGAAGCGTTTGTAATTATTACTCGAAAATGATACTTTGGAAAATAACTTTATCACACATAGTTGAATTCGTATTAAAATAACCTTTAATTTGGTCATTAAAAAATTTAAAATTAAAAATATATGAAGTGGTGGGGAAACATTTAAAAAAAATTTAAAAAAAATTTTTTTTATTACTATCATAAAGTACACTTCAAGCCATTCAACTTTGATTTAGAACATTTTTTTCTATCTCTCATAGTTTCGACGATATTCATGTCGAAAGA
>NW_012092051.1:0-458 GCF_000956235.1 Wasmannia auropunctata | reverse complement strand
GAGAATTTTTGAAGTTTGTAGAAATTTCAATGTTAAGATGTACTTCAATCTCTTTTGTTTACGTAGGATAATTACTTTTACATTATTTGAAAAAAGACAGCTTTATAATAAAGATTTTTTAAAAAGAATATATATAATATTGAATATAATATAGGATATTAATGTTGAATTTGCGATTTTTCTTGTATATTTTAAGCCAGTAATTAATAGTTTTTATCTAAAACTATCAGAAACTAGCTTAACTTAATCATTTATACGTATAAATTAAAAATTCTTAATAGATTGCGTCATCAAATACCTTTAATAAGGATCAATAAAAGTTTATGCCATAGTGATAGAAAACGAATGTTAGTAGATTTTTTATCTCATTAAAAGACGAAGATCATCAATTCCTATTTAAATTACGTTGAATTAATCAATTACATTAATCATGGACAGTATATTTTTATCAGAATTAA
>NW_012092050.1:0-2047 GCF_000956235.1 Wasmannia auropunctata | reverse complement strand
TTTTTCTCCCCGTCGCAGTTTTCGGCCGTGTGCCCTCCTATGCCCGAGTTTCCGCCGTAATTCAATTTGTCACGCAGACGGAAGTTTTGATAACATCCTTCCGCTTGATTTGTACGTTTCGCAAAATGAAAAAATAAACTCGCCAACCGTCCCGGCACAATAGTCCTCGTCGATCGATTTTTGTTACTCGATTTGGCGTCCGCTCGCCCGTTTTTCCGTGCCAGTAACCGAATTGTTACCTCGATTTTAACGAACCCCCTTTTCCCTCAGTGTGCTCGGTACTAAAATAATATCAGCAGTACCATCTAACATAAATACGATATATATACATTTATTTTTCTCGCCTATTGTAAAGTATTTAATATCCAGGTAACCACGCAACTCGCGACACTGCAGTAATAACAACTATAATAGTAATAACACAATTGCTCTGGAAAAAAGTTTATTGAATATCACCGTAATACGCTATTGCCGTTTAAATCCAATAGCAGTTTTCATATAGCCATTGAACTTATTCGGCGACGAGGGGAAGATCGTAAATATCGCTAAAAGGATTCATCCCCGTAATCCGCCGGCGAAAGTTCAACGCTGATCAATAATACGGGATTATCTGGTTCGTGCTTGGTTCGTGCGAACGGCATAGCCGGCAGAATTGAAGCGCGACAGCACAGAAGAGCAGTCACACGTTCGAGCGCTTAATTACGGCTAAACGCCGAGCAGGGTTAAATGAATGAACGGATCCACGTTTTTATATTACGCGCGACGGCAGTTAAACGCAAAACGACAACGGATAAGCGGGAAAAGACGCGCGAAAGATATAAAGAAGAATAGGGTCGAAAGAGACGCTGAGCGACCGTCACATCTGCTACATCGATCAACAAATCACCACCGTTTATACAGGAGGCAAAGAATTCTGAACCTCGGTTGGCGAACCCCAAGTCCACCGGAAACTTTTTCGATATCCCACGCGATTTTATATCCTCCGGATGAACAGCTATGAACGTGTATGTGCGCACATAGATGTGATTACAGGCGGCACCATCTGTTACGCACAATACGTCTTTGCGGCTTCGTGCACGGTTCCACGTGCATGGCAATGCACCAGGCCGTGTCAATACGCGCCAGATGAATATCGGCCGACGTTTTGCGAACCCCATTTGAAAGTTAGTCCCACGCTCGTGCGTATCCGTGCAATCTGGTTTATTTGCGGATCGTGTTTATTCGCGTTTCTACGATTAATTGGCCGCTCGGAAGCTTTAAAGTTGCGCCGATTGCGCGCGCCGACGATTTAGAGGTGAAATTTTTATGTCTCATTCGAAGTGTTGCATCAATAGAAGTAATTTCATGATACACGACCGACTAATTACGTTAAAAACGTCGTCAATCCTCAACATGGAGTACGAAAATTTCTATAGAGTATATATATTAGGTAGATTTCCCTTCCCTTTTACTTTGCTTCACTCGGTAGTATCATCGAGAGAAATCTACGCGAAAATTTTCCCTGCCGTTTGGATACGTAGTTGTTATCGAATTTTCCTGTATTTCATTATTCTTCGTTTGCCCATGCAAATGCATGCATCGACGTCTTCCCGCAACGGAAAGCAAATATAATAGGGCGATTTTACGACGGAATGATGACGAGCGCGTGGATACATCGCGATCGCACGTATGTGGATACTTTTCCAGGTCCGTTCCGCAAGCACATTCAGATTGGAATTTCAGCTGGTGGCTGTTCCGTGCGACGCGGATCTCTCTTGCACATCGCCACTCCCGCTCGTAAATGTCGCGGTGAGAACGTAAAACAAAGTCTCGCGGAAGTGGAGTAGATCGTGTGAACATCATCTGAATTTTTCATCCTATCTCCGTCCTCTCCCGCTGTTTTCACCGACTTCATAAAATGAAGCATGGTGATAAAACAACCACAGGGCAGAATTTGGGAAAAGGGATTACTGATGTACGTATATATTTGTCCATTTGCGCGAAGATGACATTTTGAACTTTTTTGTTTCTTTAAAACAAAAGATACACAGATCGGAAGAGCACACGT
>NW_012092049.1:0-1896 GCF_000956235.1 Wasmannia auropunctata | reverse complement strand
GAATCAATTAATGTCCCTCGAGATGCCATCAAGATAAATGTTTGCGCAATTTAAAAAAGTTTAAGCAATCTATATATAATTGTGAGAAAATAAGATAATCTGTTATTATATTGTTAGTGACATTTCAGTCTGTTTCTATATATAGTTTATCTTTTATCCATTAATAAATTTACTAATTATATCCATTGAGCGAATTAGCGTTCTAAAATTATATGTGAAATATTTTACCTTGATATTGGAATCTAACCCAAGCGGTTTACCCGCTTGCTCTAGACCGCGCGTGGAAACGAGCGTTTTCAGCTGTTCTTTCGTCGCGCTTGCGACCGGCGTGACGTGTAAGAACAAGCCGGTTCTCAATCTGGGGATAGGCACGATGATCTCCTTGTTCGCCTGCAGGGCCAAAAATCTCACCGGCTCCTGCGGCTTGTCCGGATTTATCTTTATGACTCTCGCCTTCTTGAACTCGTCCAGCTCGATCAAGCGCTGCGCCGCCTCCGCGGCGCCTTTGAAGTTCGGGATACGCTTGTATATGCTAACCGGGAAATTCACCAGCTCGTTCTTCATCATGTAGTCCCACACCTTGCGACGGAAACTCGACTTCGTTACCTCCTCGGCTGTAAGAAATTGTCGACGTGAGGGCATCAGCTGGCGAACGGCAACAATACATATACGGCTCGCGCGTGCAAAATCATTTCAAAATGGTGAGACGCGCATACGCGGCGCGAGGTACGTCTACACGTCTCTCTCGCAACACAAAACACAAGTGCCCAAATTATTTCTCTTTGACGTTCAAGAGCCCGTAGGTGGCCGTATCGATGGGGGGGGATTCAAAGAAAACGCCTGTTGCGCCGATCGCACCACGGGCAGGCCCACTCACGTAAGTTCTCCGTCATCTTGACCGGTTGATCACCAGCGGAATCTCAGTGGGCGGAGGTCCAGGACCCAGGAAGAGAGAGATCCCAGGTAGCGTCGTCCGCGAGGTCTCTCCCGCAAAAATAGACCGCACGCAGAGAATCGTCCCCCCGTTCACACTTCACACCACACGCGCGGCCCCTTCCCCTCCTCTAACCCCTTCGTGTCTATTTCCACCGCGGCCGCCACGCCCGCAAACCCCGCGGCATCGCAATCCACTAGGGATCCGACCAACCTCGCCTCGCGCGTCGACGCGAGATATCGTGCGCGCGGGGCAGGAACGCCGGGGAAAACGTGAGGGACGTCGGAATTTCGACGCGCTTTTTTTTTTTTTGCGAGGACGACCGTCGACGGACGATCGCGGCGGGAGAGAGGCGACAGGACGAATCAGCTGATCCCTCGAGCAGCAACTAGGGAGTTAGAGGCTCCAATGCCTCCAATTCCCCAGCTCGTCGTCGTCCGCCGAGGATCAGCTGATTCGTTTGACTGTTGCTGCAATTATCCATCCAACATGTTCGCGATAGCCTTATGTTGTCCTCACGACATCCTCCCGTCGTCCTCACGTCGTTTTTCATTCTGTCATCCTCATAATGCTTTCTAACTTGTGGATCTCTGTTTCGCCCGCAGCAGCTGCACCACGTCGCACTTTCTCGCAAGGGGACGAATGGGAAAAAAAGGAGGAAAGATAGATACAAAAAAAATTGCCATAAAAATAAACCTTTCTTAGATTCACCTTTCCTCTCTGATAAACAAGATTGACCAGATATTCGAACATTGTTGATTACGAGACAGAGCGAATAATCGCAGAAATGCAGAGAGAGAGTGTAAGCTGCAGTGCAAGTCGCTAGCGCCGTCCACGTGACTGCCGAACAGTAACGGACACTTAATTTTCTTTTTATCGACGTGATTTGCGAGGATACTTTAACAGACGTTTTTTTTCCGCACGACGGACCGCGAAGATTTCCACACGCGGGCGGAGCCCAG
>NW_012092048.1:0-913 GCF_000956235.1 Wasmannia auropunctata | reverse complement strand
TTCAAGCAGAAGACGGCATACGACGATATGATGGGCGTCTCGGTGATGTTCACGTGCATGTACTGGAACACGTAGGCGCGATTGCTGAGATCCAGCAGAATCGATTGATGTCGATACTGCGGCAGCCCATCCGCCTCGACATGCAGGTTGCGAGTCACCGAGTCCCTGCCGATCAGCGTGGTCGCGTAGACATGAACTTTAATGTCGCCGAGTCTCACCGGCACGATGGGCAGATAAACGATACTGGCGTCCTGAGCGGGGATCCAGATGAAGAATTGATGCTCGCCGAAAGATGTGCGCGGCTTGTACGATTGCACAATGCCGTCGTCCTCAACGTGAACGAACTTGTAGTCTTTGGATCCCGCCAAGACTACTGTTGCCTCGATATTGTAACGCATGTAGTTGAAGACCGACACGCGAATACCAATTTGCTCGCCTTGTCTGCTGCGAGTCGGCATCTCCACGTTTATATAAAACGGCAGAACCCCGGTGTATTCTAGCGCCTTCGGCAACATACCGAACCCGATGCTGGGCGACATGCTGAACACGGTGACCATCCAGTGTACCGGTCTCCGCGGTACGTCCAGGTTGAAGATCTGTCGGCCATGCGGGCCGATATTGATGTCCTTCCACAGCCAAACATTCTCGTACTGCCTTTGAATCCGATTGAACCGCCACTTGCGAAACTGTGCTAAGTCAGTCGCGTTCCGCTCGACGCATCGCGCCTCGTCCGACCCGTCATCGCAATCGAATATACCGTCGCATCTTTTCTCCAGCCTGTAGCATCGACCAGTGAGGCACTCGCCGTATCCTTGCGTCCGGTTGCAGAAATCGGGCCGTCGGTGTAACACAGTGTCCGTGAAGACGACTAGACCGATGTAATCGAACGTGCGATTAACGTCGATACCGAAGG
>NW_012092047.1:0-880 GCF_000956235.1 Wasmannia auropunctata | reverse complement strand
GGGGGAGGGCATCTGCAGCTCCAGGGCTAACTATGTAAATGAGAACGGAGAACGGATCGCCTCGGTTCAATAGACCTTCGACCCTTGAGTCCGGATAATTTGTTTATGAGCAACGCACGCGGCTATCCTCCGTATCCGCCGCGGGGTAAGAAGCCGCACGGTCCATCTCGCTGCAGATTCTATACGGAGCCCCCTTCATCCAGGCGGTCGCGCGACCAGGACGGGAGAGATCTGCTATACGATTTACATACGATTACCGGGCAAAGTGAAGGCACGCACACCCACGCCACGCAAACGAAAAGAAGGGAGCACCGGACCGGACCAGCAGTCAGAGAGAAGCGGAGCCCGAGGTAAGAAACGCCGGTGACGGGGTAGGGGGGGGAGGGCGGCGGGGGAGAGTAATGGAGAAAGAGAGGATTCGAGACGAGCCACAGGGGGAGAAAGAGGGTTACTCGTGGAGCTGGAGGAGAGATCTGGTGGTACGAGAGGTGGAGGAAGCTGCAGAAGAAGAAGAAGAAGAAGAAGAAGAAGAAGAAGAAGAAGAAGAAGCAAGAAGGACGGGTCCGAACATGGGGAGGATCGCGAAGAGCCGTTCTGGATTTGAGTCCTGGGGCTGTCGGGATGTCGATGAGCGGCAGTCGGCGTGGGCCGCTCAGTAGGACGCCAGCAACCTGAAGAAGCCCGCGCCCTTCGGGCGAACTCGCTCGGAAACAATGCCCACAACCTGCGGGACATTGCACACCTACCCTGGCCGAGGCCACCTCATTTTACATTGTAGGAAAGGGAGACTTTAACGGGCGCTTTAGAAACAACATTAAACGTCGTCTAAAGACGTATTCTATGTCAGTATACCTGATACCACCACGTGTGCTTGTAATAT
>NW_012092046.1:0-819 GCF_000956235.1 Wasmannia auropunctata | reverse complement strand
GAACTGAATCGCGACAGGCGTAGCGTCGAAATCGAAGAGGAGCAGGATCACGAAAGTGAAGATACGACCGAGCACAAGGATATGACGCTTCCTATATTTTCAACTTCGTTGGCGGCGCTCGAGAACCAAGTAAGGACCATCACGACGACGGCCACGACTACAAACGTGGTCAGGTCGCCGTCCTTTCATCGGTACAACGGCAGCGAGAAGAGTACTAGCCCGCCGACTTCCGGAGCCCCACTCGACCTGACGCCCCGTGCTTCGTCCACGCCAGCGTCGGTGGCTTCAGCATCACCGACACCGCCACCCCAGATCGTGCCGCTCCATCCACCAAATCCCTTCGGCATGTTCGCGGGATTGCTGCAAGTCTCATCCGCTCCTACCACCAGCACGATAGGCACGTCGAACATGAATAGCATCACCTCGATGAGTGCCATCAACCCGGGAAGCGGGCCCGGTAGCGGACCACTAGCCTCGCTGACCACATCGGCCGTACTAGCCGCATCATCGACCTACAATCCGCTCGGCCTAGCTGTCGGAGGCCCAGCAGGTAGGAACTGCTAGCATCAGGGCGGGCTGCGGTTCCTGCTACACCTTATCCCTCGTCCGAACTATGATCATGATTCTTTGCCGCGAATCGCTAAGTCCAGTATCGCCGAGTATACCTATTTCCGTGACATATCCGTCTTATCCAATCTCATATCAATATCCCGTTTGTGGTGTAGCTGGACCTAGCACTCCCATTCTCCTTTTATACATATAACTTTCTTCTTTTTTTATCTGTTACCTTTGTTTCAATAGATCGGAAGAGCACACGTT
>NW_012092045.1:0-988 GCF_000956235.1 Wasmannia auropunctata | reverse complement strand
TCATTCCTTTAAAACGGAATTGAGCACCAACGAAAAATAGTTTCATGCTACGGATGAACTGCTTCTACTTTTACACCAAGAGTCAGATTTTTCTGAATTTTCGGGTTCGCAAACTTCCCTTGTGAGCCGATATCGCCATAAAACGTTGATCAAGAGCTGCCCAAGACGGCGTCTCTTGAGCCGTATTTGCAGTTTCCGGAATCGGAGCTGGAACCGCGGGCAGACTTTCCTCACGTGGCGTGAATTGCTGAGCCGTCCATGCTCCGGCGGTCTCCGGAGGGCTAAATCTGAACTCCGTTGTGGGAGGTTGCCTTAACGGATCGTCCGCAAGCGAGCTTGATCGTGGGCGATGAGCAATAATCGCCTCGATAAGAGCGGCTCTGTCCTTGAAATCGGCAGGTAACAGGTTACGCCGTGAAGACTCTTCGGAGTTCTTCTGATGAGAGTAGTTCGAGTCGTGCGCGATCCATCTTCTTGGAATAAACGCCTGAGACAAATAACGAGCACTCGCTTTCACTCACTGGGAAAAAGGTTTTGTACGGCTTGACTCGTTTTGACGCGGTAGAAACGCGACCGAATTTCTGGAGCAGAAATCGAAAATATATGTCGCGGTAACGCGGTAAGATCGCGGAAGCGCGAAACACGAATAAATCGCGACCGATCTCGAATCTGCTATCTCCTCTGATATCGAAATTGCGGAAATCTATATCCCACTTCTGAACTGTAAAATGGAGGTTAGAGTGAGTGAATGTCTGTTACTATTTGATGTCAGGCGTTTATATTATTCAGAGGGAGATGCAGATTCAGATCGGAGTAGGCAATGATCGTGGTGATCGTAGTGAAACCAAGTTCAATAACGCGATGAAGTTAACAAGAAGATTTATTATACTCCACGAAACTTAAAAGCGGTACAACAGAAAAAGAGTCTTAACTATTCGGCGATCGGAACTCGAGTCTCGTTACATTACTCCGAGTCGAGAGTGATCGC
>NW_012092044.1:0-756 GCF_000956235.1 Wasmannia auropunctata | reverse complement strand
GCTCATCCTGTGTTTGTTGATCACGTTTTTCAAGCAGAAGACGGCATACGAAAAAAATGAGATTCGAAATGTTAAAGATTACATTCTTGATACCGGATTACACAAGATACCAGTCGAACGTCGTATATTCAACATTAAAAAGAATGGCATTAAAATCGACTTAAAAATCGTTCCAGCGGCCAGGAATGACTCGATAAAAAATAATAAAGATGATTACTTTCCGGAGTTTCCCGTCAGGGACATAGGCAAATGCATCATTGAATTTTCGCTCGGTTGCATCAAGAAACGTTTCATCCGTTTCTTAGAAACAGTAGGTCGCCTCGATGAAATCACATTACTTGGGCAAGATGTGAAGTTGGTGAAGAGCAGAATAGCACATAGATCCGATGCTCGATCTATGAATGACTCGGACGTCAGTATCGAGCGCAGCATAGATGATTTCTTCGATTCCTTTACTCTGCGTATCACGCTACCTAGATGGAACAGCAAACGAGAAAGGAATCAGATTGACGTGATGTTTGACGAGACAGCAGAAGGTTAGCGCAACAGTTATTAAATTAAATATATAGACTAAAAAAATATCTTAAAAATATTGCAATGACGTACTATAATCTATCGTGATCTAAGATGTTTAAACTTCAGTTTTTTAGAATTTTTGCATTGTTGTTCAAGAAATTATTTTTTTCTTTATTACTAAATTGTTAAATATATTATAGGACGAGGAAAGATGAAAGGCGGATGCGGTGGAGGCAAAGG
>NW_012092043.1:0-686 GCF_000956235.1 Wasmannia auropunctata | reverse complement strand
GACGAAGAGATCGAAAGAAAGAGAGAGAAAGAGAAGAACAATTCATAGCATAAAGGCAGAGCGAGCAGTAGCGAGAAATGAATTGGGAGCCAGGCAGAAGAAGACGATAGGTAATCGATTCCGGAGGTAGTCGGAGGTGTGGAAGAGGAGGCGTGGTTGAGGTGAATGAAAGTGAGGGAAGAAAAGCCTGTTTAAAGCGCCGTTTAATTTCCCTTCATGAATCATTTAAAATATTCTTCCGCCAGCGCCGTTTCTTATTCTCTTTCGGCCCACCGATTCGCCAGCCGGACGTTGTAGTTGGAGGATTCCCCCCTCATTACACGGGTAATATATGTATATCCGTCTATCGTTTAAATATTCACGAGGCCTTCCGGTGTCAGGAAGATTCTCGAGGAAGATACCATTCGACGTGGAAGGTTCATGCACGGGGTGCCATTCTTTTACTTCACCCTTTCCGGATGCTTCTTCTTACCCTTCCTCTCATTCTCGCTTCCCTCTCTCCCCCCTCACCCTCTTATCCGCTTGTCGCGTCTGTCTTTGTGCGAACAACTCTTCGTCGTTTTCTATGAAGGATCGAAAAAGAAAAAGTGAGTGAGAAGGAGAGAGTGAAAATGGAAGAGAGAGAGAGAGAGAGAGAGAGAGAGAGAGAGAGAGAGAGAGAGAGAGAGAGAGAGAGAGAGAGAGAG
>NW_012092042.1:0-651 GCF_000956235.1 Wasmannia auropunctata | reverse complement strand
CGTCAAGCAGAAGACGGCATACGAACGTCGGTGAACGTCGCCGAAGGACCTGCGACCTCTGCAAAGTTAATGATACGCGCGAGTGGATGATCCTTATATAGAGAGCGGCGGCAAAGCGCTGCCCGCGTGTGTGTGCTCGTCAGCACGCATCATTTCGAGTGATGTATTACTCACCGAGTGTCATCAGAAAACGGTTATGTGACCCTGGATAACTCCCGACGGTCATACACTTGCGGCCACCTCGCCGCGGATCGCGCGTATTTCGCGTCGCCATCGAGTATACATTTCGCTTCGTCAGCGTTCGCGCGCGGCGCGCTTCGATCACAATTGATGCGGCGACCTCGCGAGCGCAAGCGCGATCGCGCGCCAGCCTCAGCCCTCCGCGAGAGCTTTTATCTACGTGCGCGAGAATAAATAAAGCCGAACGGTACAACGTGTGTCTTTCACGTCCCGGGATTTTTATCCCGTAGCATGAAGGAGAGGTTGGGATATCGCCTTAAAGGGGCTCTTAACGAAGCCATAATACGCCATAGCCATAGACAAAATACGTAACGGCAGTTGAATACCGGTTCCCTTTGTGATTTTACAATTCTCATTCGCGACTTTTAGATCTGCTGTAATTAATGTTTTATTGAACTTGCGATAGAAGGG
>NW_012092041.1:0-2034 GCF_000956235.1 Wasmannia auropunctata | reverse complement strand
CCCCCCCCCGCCGCCGCCGCCGCTCTCTCGTCCCTCGCCCCTGCCCTGTCCCTCCCCTCCCTCCCGCCGCCGCCACCCCCCCCCTCCCTCCCTCCTGGCCCGCTTGTATATTTGCTACCGGTGCTCCCGACAGCTTCCACCTTCTGCCTTTTCCACGCTGCCCGCCAGCGTCCGTGCACAGCGCAACCCCCCTGCATTTCTGATGTAACTGCGCGCTATCCCAGGGCACCACCGCCGACCGAAACCGTGCCATCCAGTTAGCTCACTATACTGCCGTTCTCATGAGAATAGATGATGCGCGTGTTGCCTACGCGTATATATACACACATACGTGGTATGTATGTACGTGTATAAGCCTCGACGAGCAGCCGTGTAAGCGCTTACGTATGTATGTACGTGAGGTAATGGCCGGATTGAGAACGACGTGGATATTTTTAGTAGCGATTTTTATAGTGATTTTGGCGCTACACCCACACACACACACACACACACAGTCGGTGTTGCGTTATACGTGTATACCCGATAGCGCGATACGACGCACGTTTTACATACAAAGCCAAGAATAATTCATGCAAAATACTAAGCGAACGAAGGCACGCCTGCAGAGATTGGAATTAAAATGAAGATATGATGCTTATTAATTAAAGAATAATTCAATAGGCGATTTGTTCGCATCTTACCATCACGTTTCAATATTTTACATAAATTATTGATTTTGACATATCATGTAAGGGAAGGGGGGAGAGGCAAATAGTGACAGGGAGCAAATAGTGTCACTTTAAATTTCTCCACTTTCCCGCGTCTATTTCATCACTACTCGTTAACAGAAAGACAGTTCTCAAGCATCTAATCATCTTCTGAAAAAGCCGTAATCAAAAGCTAAATATAGCTAGCGGAGAAGTTTACAAATTTTGCATTCGTGAAACCCTTTTTTTTATATTTAAAGTTATATTTTCTTAATTGCTGAATCGTTGAATGAGATCCAACCTATTCTATGTAATACAATACCTTTTTCCTCTATTTTGATATAATTCCTATGCTTGTATATTAATTTTATTTCTTTCAGTAAAGTTTTAAAGGAAAAAGTAGCTCCTGGGGCAAATAATGACAATTTTTAATTGGGTAAATAATGACAAATCAAAAAGCTTTTTTAATATTTGAGAATATGATTTTTCTAATTCATTTGGGATAATGTGAGATTAGTTACAAGGCAAGATGCAGAATAAATGTGATTTTTAATAAGAAATACTAGCAAATAATGTTACTACTATTATTTATTAATGAATAAAAATTTACATATGGCAGAGTATAGAAACTAATATAAATTACTTTATTTAATCAAAATGTCAAAAGAAAGATCGATTAAGAATTATGTATTTTGTAATTGTCCCAGAGTGTCACTATTTACCCACAGGAGCAAATAGTGGCAAATGTAGGTTTCAGTTTTTATGAAAATCTACACGGAAAGAACAATTTTGCTAAATCCAGATCTGAAAATAATTTTTGTTCAATAATCAAAATAATTTTGTGCAAAAGTCAAAATGATTGCTAAAATATCAAAATATTTTATAGCAATACTTATCAGTTTTAACACTCCAACAAATTATTTTGATGATTTAACAAAAAATTATTTTCAGATCTGTATTTAGTAAAATTTTTAGACCCTTTAACAAAATCGTTCTTTCCGTGATAGCCCGTATACATGACTTATAGAAACTCTAATTAATTTTCGTATATTTGAAAGTGAAAAGTACTCTTTTAGTGAAAAACTATATTTCGTAAACTTGAAATTAGCTTGTAGAGGAGAGAGGATAAGATCCGTCACTATTTGCCCCCATCCCCTTCCCTTACACTGCACATATCTTTCCCTTTACAAAATTAAAGCCCTTTTATAATAAAATCTGTAAACGATCGCATGCTGTATATCGATAATCACTCGTCGTTTGCCGATAAGTTGTCATTTAATGAGCTTATCGTGCGTGGCACGAAGAACAATTTTATTTCTGAAATATACGCGTGAACTAATTCTAATTA
>NW_012092040.1:0-618 GCF_000956235.1 Wasmannia auropunctata | reverse complement strand
CATACGAGAAAATTAAATTACGTTAAAATTGTGGTAAATACTATCATTACTATCCGTATCGTTCGCGCTGTTGAGTGGATCTGCTGCTGTTCATCTTATCGACTCAACGATGAAACAGAAATTGCGTGTTCGAAGAATCTACGCGTGTTCTCGTAACGCGTCAATCCCGCCGAAGTGGAATTCCGAGGCGAGAGAGAGAGAGAGAGAGAGAGAAAGAGAGAGAATTCGAGAAGCATCCCGCGATCCTTCGAGACTCGAGTTTATTGAAGGAGCTCTCAGTATCGTACACAGAGCTTGTTCAGATTAAATCGCGTGAATTTCAATCTCGACATTGCCGTGCCGATCTCGAAAGCTTATCGTGTCCGGACGTTAACGTGATCAGTCCTATTTACATCGATAATACTCAATGAGAAGGCATCGATCGTGGCAGTAATTATGCACGCTAAATTAAAAAAGTAGCACCGTATAAAAGAAAGTGCAAATACGTAAAATACCTTAACGAACGATACTCTTTTTTTTTTCTCTTTAGACTACAATCCGCGTAACGATAGCACATACTCGCGAGGAACAACGTCTCGTTCCGGTACGCCGTCTTTTTTTTTTCTTTTCGTTTCCTTT
>NW_012092039.1:0-614 GCF_000956235.1 Wasmannia auropunctata | reverse complement strand
ATGCTCTTGTCGTCGTCGCCGTCGCCGTCGTTCCGCCTCGCAGAAGCGATCTCGATATCAGAGAGATCCCAAACGCCTTCGAGTAAAACCCTCGAAAAATGTGTAACGTTATGTACCTGTCAATTATCTATCGCGTGGAACGCTGGCGTTGAAAATTAATAAAAAAAAAAGAAAAAGAAGATTGATGAAATGAACGCTCAAAAATCGTAACTATATAGGATAGTTACGTAAAATCTAATTAGGAAGCTATAAGAACGCTGACGTTAATTGACGACAATCGGTCCGCTGCATATTTTCTCTCTCTCTCTCTCTCTCTCTCTCTCTCTGCGTTTATTAATCAGGAATGACGACACGTGTGCTCTCGACGAGCACGAGATAGAGAGGAGCGACAGTGATGTAACGAGGTGAGCGCGTACCTGCGGCGTTTAACCTATCGATCTCGCAATTATTGCGACCGCACGATTTACAATGCGATCGATAACGATCGACCGCTTGTTTGTCGCGGCAACAAGCGATGTATAAATATTACGTCGATCGACTTCGCTGAATTTTTCTCGAGCTAGCTTCTCACTTTTAGATTGAAAAATGTTTAGCAGATTTAATGCATTTCAAGT
>NW_012092038.1:0-591 GCF_000956235.1 Wasmannia auropunctata | reverse complement strand
GTGTGCTCTTCCGATCTCTGTTCAATATAATTCTTTCTCAATACAAATATCTCATCTTTGCAAAAAGGGTTAATTGAAATTTTTAATTAATAATTCAAATAGTTACGAGTATATTTATTACAATTTGTGTAGCAAAAATTAAAATATATAGTTAGGATATATTTCTCAATTTGCAATATTGAATCATTTTATAAATTTTAAAATTTTTAAATTTTTAAAATCAAAGCCAAAAATATAATCATAATTCATAGAATGAATTTTTGTTGTCTAGATTTGAACAACTCAAGTATTAATCATTAAAAATCTTTCCTTCTTAATTACTTTTAACACAAATTATTAATTATTTTATTAAATAATAAATTTTGTAATAACTCTTGTACAATAATTATAATTTCTTTTTATTTTTGCTACTATTTATTTCTTTATTCTTTAGTATCTACAGTTGAGAAGAGAGAGAGAGAACAGTTCTGGAATGCTTTGCGTAATTTGAATATTGTAACCGGCACAATAACAGTAATTATGATAATAAAAATACATATTTCTAATTCATTTCATAAAGAAATCAAAAAGAAAACTTGAAAAAATACATTT
>NW_012092037.1:0-558 GCF_000956235.1 Wasmannia auropunctata | reverse complement strand
TTTACAAAAATCTTTTCACAAATTAATTCGCAATGCCGTTTCTATCTTGAATTTAACGCGGGTTCCAGCGAATGTCGATGTCAATAAACATCGTGTCCGTCATTAAGAGGCATTGAAAACCACGGTGAAATTACGCCCTTCGTGATTGAAACTTCATTGAAACTGCGGCAAATTGCGAGAAAGTTTCTTCATGGCAATGAGGTGAGGTTTAAAACAGTTTAGCAACAGTCATATTCTTTCCCTCGTCTCGTCCTTTCCCTCCTTCTCTCTCCTCCTCCTTCTCCTTCTTCTCCTCCTCCACTCTTTCTTTCACTCTCGTTTTCTTTCTTTTTCCTTTTCCCGTCTCTAAATCGGTTTAATAATATACAATCACAGATGTTATTATATATTTGAATGCGTCTTTTCTTGTAGATAGAGAGGGGGAGGAAGAGAGAGAGAGAGAGAGAGAGAGAGAGAGAGAGAGAGAGATAAACGCGTTGTATCTTCTATTCTTCTGGATCTAAATATACAATGACTACGTTCAGCAGAGAAAACAGCTTTAGATCGGAAGAGCACACG
>NW_012092036.1:0-1083 GCF_000956235.1 Wasmannia auropunctata | reverse complement strand
CTTTAAAAATTCAGATTCAATAACCTAAAATCTTTAAGAAATATCTGCTATAGTTATTTAAAAAAATTTTTTTAGATTCTGTTATTGTGAAAATCTCAAAATAAAACTTTTTAGTTTAATTTAATCAACTATTATAAGCGTTAGATATATTATGAAACATACACTTTGGCCAAAAATATTAGGCACTTTCATTTTTTTATTTATCTAGAATTCTTTTATCTGTATTGTTTCCTATCAATTAGCATTATACGCTAGTTTAAAGGATTTTTGAAACAAAGAATATTTCACAGCAAATGCTATAAATCAATTTTTTAGCTAAAACATTAAATAATAACAGGTAGTAAGGTATTTGTTTTTGATTAAGGCTGTTTCAGTTTCATTGCTAAACAAAATAATATTTTAAATGAAAAGAGAAACATTTGCGTGAATTATTTCTATTGATATTATTTCTATTTAGTAGATGAAGTAAAATAATAATTTATGTATACGGAGTGTCTATAAAATCTGACTCAGGCCTAATATCTCGGAAACGGCTTTAGATAAAAAATGTTTCATACAAAAGTTGTAGGATATCAAGAAAACATATGATTATGATATAGTCTTGACCCTGAGTGATCTTCTCAAGGCTAAGTCATTATGACCGATGTTTTCTTAAATGGAATCCCTTATTTTTTACTGTATATTTTTGTAGCTTACCTCGAGAGCTTTTTAAAACAATATAATTAAGCCTTTTTTAAATCAGTACTTTTTGAGTTATGAGGATATGTTGTCAAGCTCATGATCCTGAACAACATTCAAAAGGTTTTAGCTATTATTCGTACTTAGATAATGCTAACGCTGACGGTACTGTAACTTTCAATTCTCATAACTCGAAAAGTACTGATTAAAAAAAGGCTTCATTAGTGTTTTGAAAATCTCTCGAAGTAAGCTACAAAAATATGCAATAAAAAATGAGAGATTCCATTTAAGAAAACATCGGTCATAATGACCTAGCCTTGAGAAGATCACTTAAAGTCAAGATCATATTTTCATCAAATGTCCCCCTTGATATCCTACAACTTTTGTTTGAAACATTTTTCCATA
>NW_012092035.1:0-533 GCF_000956235.1 Wasmannia auropunctata | reverse complement strand
GAAAATAGACCGAAGGATTTAAACGTAGACTCGAGGATTTTATCATTTCCATAGACCTTGAAATATTTTAAATTTTGTGAAATATTTAAGATTAAACCACACGTAGAGATCGTTTCAAAGATCTCGCGGAGAAAAGTACCTTGGGAAAGAAAGGAATTTTCTAAAAGAGAATTTGTAGAGAGAGGGACTTTATTAATTTTAAATGTGTCACGTCGACGTGTCCGGAGAGAGCAATTCTTAGAGGAGACAATTCTGGAAAAGAATTTTTTGTGAACTCGAGACGGGAATGACTGGAGGAGGGATTCTGTTTTTGTCATTTTTTGTCTCAAAATTTTGGGTAAATTTTATGTATATATCGTCTATGTTTACATATGTATTGTATACAAAAACCTATGACATATGCGGGAGAAATCCGCGAAGACAGTCACGAAAAATGTGAGATGTAAAAAAACTCATCCCAAAATTTTGAGACAAAAAATGATCAAAACAGAATCCCTCCTCCGGTCATTCCCGTCTCGAGTTCACAAAAAATT
>NW_012092034.1:0-1335 GCF_000956235.1 Wasmannia auropunctata | reverse complement strand
AATCATAAGTTTGATTTATTCGGCAGCCATTTATAATAGCGATAAATCAATCTTATGATTGGCCATTTGCGTGTCCAATCAGAACTCGTAACACCGGTCGCGCTTCTCTGATAATCTAGGACTCTACGCTCCTTTAAGTCGGTCTGCCCGTGTACGTTTTCTGACAGGTGGGGTTATGTCCCAGGTGTCCGGACTGCTCCTGACTGAGGGAGGACCACCGTTGCTGATCTCGTTCTGTTTCCGAGTATTTAGTTTCCTAGTTTGCGCTTGCATCGAGAGCCCGTAAAAGCGGCCAATGCTCATGGCGCGATAATAGTTGTTTCCTTTCCCTTGTCGCTTTTCCTAAAAAACATCGATTTATTTGCTGTGGATTGCGGACGAGGCCCGTGGGAGGCGAGTTCCAGGTAGGATCACGGCTCGCTTGTCCGCGGCACCGAGGGAGTTCCGGCCGTTGAGAAAGGTTGGTGATATTGAAAATTTGTCATGGATCGTGGCGACATAGAAAGTTAATGGATATTCAGAGTATGTTCGTAAAAGCGTGGTATAACGAATGTATAGAGAGGTAACTCTTTTATCTGACAATTGATATGCAAACATAGAGAGCATAATATTACGAGAGCCGTGATCCGAAATTTTGGTCTGTTCTCATGTACGTTGAGCTCTAGCGAGAAAAAGAAATAGTGCGGGGAAGGGCACTGTAATATATTACTACTATTACTACTATTATTATTATCACTATTGTTACGTCCGGACCCCAGGATATTTAATTCGGTAGTTTGAGTAAATCCCGTGTGCGAACGAGATGGGACTGGAAGTGGAGGGGGTAAGGAATGACGCAACTAGATGAGCTGTCTCGCAGGTACGCGCCGAGGCGGACGATGCGAGTCGAAGGCGCTTTTGCAAGGGTTCGAAAACGAGTCAATGTCCTTAGGACACTATTACTTCGTTTTATTGAACCAGCGCGATCGTCGGTCCTATTTTAGTCAGGGAACTTAATCCCTATGACTTGGGATCGGACCTGTGCGATTTTCCGGGGCGGAATGAGCTGTGAGGCGGGTGTAAGGTCGTTAATTAAAATAAAGAGAGTTGCATTTAAACTTAACAATTGAGTTTATTAGAATCTAGATTAACATAATTCATAGTATCTACAAATTTGAGTATGACAGATTAATTGAATGCGTTTGGTAGGCTTTTAATTTCATTTCGAAATGTTAAACAAGGTTACAATCAAATAGTTTATTATTGGCCTAACTAAGTTTATGTCTAAATGTTATAATTAAAATTCATAGCGCGTCGAAAGTTCAAGGAATAAATAATTCGGAAATTAAAACAATA
>NW_012092033.1:0-522 GCF_000956235.1 Wasmannia auropunctata | reverse complement strand
TCAAGCAGAAGACGGCATACGAAGTTGCATTGTAGTTACGCGAAAAAGAAACAGTGCCTGCGCCATTGGATGGAATATTGATCGAGAGGGTGTAGAGAGACCCTTACGCCGACAGCGGGTCGCGAGCCAACCCTTACGTAGGCTCTCTCGCATACTCGCATTATGGCCTCGGATGGCGACGAAATCAGGACCATTAGGCTGGAACGCGTTAATGTTTTTGCGTTTTTTCGTTATAATCTCGCCCCAACATCTCGCACCGGTAATTGCACACGTCCAATTACTGTCCAATTACTGTGTTATGCAGAGTGTTCCGGTAAATCGTGGTAACAAGGAGATGATTCCTCACGAGGAAAAGCAAGTAAAGAATATAGAATAACATTGTTTTCTCGAGTGCGCGCTGTAGCTTTCGAGAGAAAAGGTTTCACACGTGAAAGTGGTGTATGTGTATGTGTGAGAGAGCGTCCATTTGACCATAAATTGACATCTACGTGCGTCTATTATCTAGTAACACGTTTATTACAC
>NW_012092032.1:0-491 GCF_000956235.1 Wasmannia auropunctata | reverse complement strand
TCAGACGTGTGCTCTTCCGATCTCTTTCTTGGAAAATTCTTCGAACAATTTATTAATATTAAAACTGCAGATGTGTGCTTATATTCTTTACGTGTAGAAATTTATTTCGATAGCAAATCTACGAAAAAAGTCGCATTAAAATTTTAGCTATTTAAATATAGCTATAAGTATGTAACGAGTTTAATAACTACTACGTTTTTCTTAATGTGATACTTTTTGTAGAGACTTAGTTAGAACGGATATGGGATAGGGTACGACGCACTTTTTGCATCCCGCTTGCGCTTAGAGTCGGCCATGGATAGTGAAAAGGGTCGCGAGAGGGCTGGAAACGTATAGCAGAAGGACCAGAAGCGCGCACATGCGGCCAGATCGTTGCGCCTTTGTGCACGCGCGAAAGGGGTGTTAAGTGTTCACCGAAAGTGCCAATTTCGAGCCGCCGCCATAGTAAATGCCGAGGCATGTGCGCCGTCTTTTCTCTCTCTCTCTCTCTC
>NW_012092031.1:0-587 GCF_000956235.1 Wasmannia auropunctata | reverse complement strand
CCCGAGGCAACGGCCCTTATCGATTTCCTGGAGCTCGTTAATGTCCCGCGATACTAATTAACGAGACGCGCGGGCGTCATCGCTCGCGCGCTTCCGGTGAAATTTGCGATCGCCGCGGCCGCGGCTTCGTCCGCGGAAAGGCGAGTTAAAGTCCATACGCGACGTTATCTTTGCGTTAGATAATGCGATCGAGATCCTTAATTACCGCACAGCATTGGTCGAGAAAAATCTGAGAAAAGCGAGATACGGGTCTTTGCAGTTCCGATTCATTGGAATCCAGCTATACTACCAGTTTGCATGTCAATATCAAAAAGAGCACCGTTTGCGCTGTGTAAGCGGAAGTGTTGCCATAGAATCAATGTTGAAGCGAGAAGCTAAATTACGTGAATTAATTTTCGATTCTCAGAATATATTCAAAAATAGTTTCATACTAATTTATATAATAATTTAGAAAGATAAATATGTTGCGTAATGTTAAATACATTAACACGAAAAATTATACCGACATGTTGATTAAGACAAATTGGCTTTCTCCAAGTTGCAATAAACAAACTCAAATAATTTTATATAATTTAATATAGTTATAA